>NC_137953.1:30559731-30809731 GCF_963924665.1 Micromys minutus
CATTTTGAATCAAGTCCATTTCAGTCATGAGTTATAGCAAAATTTGTCATGCGAGAGCATTTTTAGATGCCAACTCATGTTTTTTTCATAATAAGTCATCAGCGTAGCAATACTCAGTTCTTTGGATTCACGTATTCATCACTTCCTGCGCCCGTACTTCTGCTGTGGTAACATAACCAGAAGTCAGAAAAGGGTGACGCTTTTTAGTTCACACCCACAGAATACAAATAAAGAGAAAAAGCATTGTGGCTCAAGTGAATTGTGTGTTTATGATACACTATATTAGAATAATACTGTTACATGGTTTGCCATCTTCTTGCAAATCTATCCAGCATGGAGGATATCTAAAGCAATTAACAGCGTATTCAAATTTTCTGGTTTATTTTATGGAAAAACAGTAGCATTCTCATTCTTTTCTGCACCTGAAGTCTTTCAGAGTCTTATGAGCATAGGCTGAAAGTATCAATGAAAGTGCATAATGATTTCTCTTGAGGGGGCTCGTTTCCGACTTTATGGTATTATCTCTCAGCCTGTGGGTTCAGAGCAGTTAGTAAGTACACCACATCGGAATGAACTGGTTCAGAAAACCCGTGCCTCCGGCTTTGTTCTCCACCCTCTGGTGGTTGTGAAGTAACTACTGTCATGAGAGATCGGCAGCTATGGCCAAGGGACAAAGCATGGGGAGTGTTTATATATCCTCCCGGCCAGGTCACACAGGTTGCTTTAGGACACACTGTTACATCACACATGATGTCCGGCTCTCAGGACTGTCTGACTACTGCCCGGTTATGACTGCGGAGGTAAGAACAGGAACCTTAGCCCCTGAACCTTCTCTGAAAATAAAAAAAAAAAATGCAGAACGTTCAGTGACCAGGATCAAGTTGGAATCAATGGGAAAACTGACCAATAGACAACCAAGATACAGAAATACTAGTGCCTATATCTTATCATTGTGCAAGGCAATAAAAAATTTCCTATATGTCAACATGGTTTAAACACAGGGTACATCTTCATATTCTTTAGTTTTTAATAGGAACACAAGTGTTTAAAAGGTCCAACCTAAACTAATACTTTTTTCCTATTTCTATTCAAGGTTACCCAAACCACCTAATTCAGGAGTAGGGTAAGTATATACTTTATATTTTCCTCCCCATTACAATAAAAATAATGATAGCACACTGCTTATGACTTGGATGGGTCTGAGCACAGGTGGGACTTGTCTTGAAAGCTGCATTTGAACTGTTGGGGAAGAGTCTGAAGTCTGAGGCACTGATGCTCTTACTTCTCTTCCCTTGTATCTAGCCAATCTTTCTAAGTACAGTTTTATTTTAGCATAGTGTCAGGCTTATCTACATCATTACAAGTTTTTCTGTGTACCCCTGCTCCCCCCCACCCCATGAGCCTCTTACCGTGATGCAGCATGCTTTTCATAGCGGACGAACCAATGATGATGGCCTTCCTGTTCCCAGATCACACCTAGAACACCGTGTGACATTTAGGGCGGGGTTTCCTCAGGTGCCTCTTGGCTGGGACAGCTCCTTAGACCTGACTTGTTTTGTTAATCTTAACAGTTTTGAGGGTTAGAGAATATTTATAGAATGACCCCAAATGGATTTTGGCTGAATTTTTTAATGGTAAGACTGGAGTGCTGTGCTTTGGGGTGGAAGACCACAGAGGAGAGGTGCTATTTCCATACTGTTCTGTTCCACTTGATTTATTGCTGATGTGACCCTTGGGCACTCGGCTTGGAGATGCTCACGGGCTTTCTGGCTACAGTTCCTATTTTTGTCCTTCCTTCTCCATGTGCTCTTGAGAGAGTTGATGTGTGCAGATGGCATCTGGAATTCTGACTTAACTTCCAAGAGCAAAGCATCTGCATAAATTGTTTGAGGCTGAGATGTAGCTCACTTACTTAAGATGGTAGAACACTTACCTAGTATGCACCAGGCCCTGGGCTTGATTCCCAGAACACAGCTGGAAGGCCAGCACTCTAGAGGCAAAGGCAGGATCATGAGTTTAAGGTCATCCTCAAGTATATAATGAGCTTGGGGCCAGCCTGGGCTATGTAAGTTTCTGTCCAAATAAAATTCTTTCTGGTATTCTGCATGGGAGTTTTACACACTCTTGTAAAAAATAGTATTATTTTTAATAATAACCTATTTCAAACTTGTGGGTGTTTGTTTTGGTTTAGGGACTGGAGAAGGTGTCCGGTGCCTGTTACCTTTGTGTCTTGCACTGGCCATAAGCTGCTCTTTGAATCTGTCCCTGTATTCTGTTAACGTCTCCTGCAGTGCAGCGGGCTATGGGCAGGGCATTACTTTTATCACTCACTCCCTTTCTGGCACTATAAGGCACTCCTGGGCCATCTTGTTCACTTCTGGCCCACTCCTGGGATCAGTTGAGACCTTGAGAAACAGAGTTCCTTCTATTAAAAACTGGCGTACAAAACTGTATTTGAGCAGTAGGTGCTCCTGGCCACCAAGTTCTCCTACAGCTAATGGAAAAGTTAACATTTTAAAACTATGTTTCAGAAAGCAAAGAGCTAGCTACTCAAAAAGCTGTCAAATCCAGGTCAAGGTTGGGGAAGCAGGGTCTTAAACAACAGCCTTTGATGGATTTTTGTTTGAGATTTTAAAAACTCTTTGCAGAGCCTGAGAAAGAAAAAGCCCTTTTGTTGGGTTACATCTCTTGGGTTGGTCTTTCTTGAGTCTGTGTTCTAAGTGGCAGGTGAGAGGCACAGCACTACAGTGTAGGCAGGTGAGAGGAATCCTCTGGCTGGCCCAGGGCCTGCTGGCCTACTGATGTGTCCTCTTAGTTCTGACCCTACATGGCATCCTCAGTGCACGCCTCCTCTCTGTCCAAAAAAGATTTTCTTTTAATCAAATAGCCCTTAAATTAAAGGCCCACCCCCACTTCACTGTGACCCCCTCTTGCCCAACTACATACACACTGACCCAATTTCCAAATTACTTTACAATAGACTTTGCGTAGCATTTCAACACACAGATTTTGGGAGGGTACACAATTCAACCTAGAACATGGGTCTTGTTTTCTTGAATTCCAATTATAAACACCATTCTTTGTTCTGGGGCTCCTGCCATCTCAAATTCCCTCCCTTCATGCAGTTCCTGCATTTCCCCTCAGTCTGTGCCAGTTCCCCAAGCGGTCGCCAACTCACATCCCTCTGCCTGTTGAACATTGTTTTTCACTGTGCTATTTTATTAGTTTTAATTTCACAAGGGAGCGGTGTCTTGTTAACTGTTCAAAGAAACAAGTGGCCTGGGTTGGAATTCCTGTCCAAGACGTTGGATTACTAGGCCAGATACTCAACATTGTTCTGTAAATATAAAATATATAGATCTCCTTAAAACATGAAATGGAAATAAAAGCAACAAAAAAATTCTTCCTATGCTTCCTATAAACTACAAAATTGATACATTGTCTGTTTTATATTTGCCATTTAGGAAAACTAACAATAATAATTAAGTATATTATTTTTCGAGTTAAATTAGTTTTGATTTATCTAGTAAAGTTAAGATTTCGTCGTTTTGGTCGTTTCTACCAAATGCTATCTCCGTGAGTATAGGAAAGTGGTCTGGACCATCTCCTCAGGGATTAGAATAGCATGTGCCACAGCAAAGAAGCCCAGCAAATATCTAATGGGATTTTTAATCTTTTCTGTCTGTCTTTCTTTACTCAATGAATCTTAGAGAAATCTGCTCGTCATATCCAATTGAACATCCCTACCATACACATATAAGCCGTGGCGCAGTGTTTCCAACCTTTACATCACCGAAGGACCTCTACACTGGTATTAAAGCCCGTTCCCAGCAGCCTTTTCCTCCTACAGTGCCAACCAAGGCCTACGACATGACAATTCTGAAGACAAGAGGTAAAATGGGACTTGAAATTCAAGCTGTATGACTTCCTGTCATTGGCATGAACTCAGTAGTAAAATCAAAAGAGGTTAGGAGAGCAGCGATGTAAGTGACCTAGCACCGGTAGGTTAGGAAAGAGACCAGCTGAGGGCACCAGACTGGTTACAGCCTCTGCAGACACCCATGACTGCACTTCAAGCACAGCCTCTGTGGTAGAAACGGGGTATCTCTCCCTGGTCTTACTATATCCATACGTCTGGTTAATTAGAAGACTGCTCTGATCTCTTCAGAATGATGCCTTTTGTTTCCATTTTCAGGTAACTCTTACAGATATGAACTGCTTGATTTTCCCATGGATTCAAAGAAAAAAGCATTGACCTGGCCAGGTCAGGGTGTATATTATGATGTAAGTACCTTTCGAAATGTGTGTTTAAGGGGAAATTAATATAGTTTTACCCAATACACTTATAAAATACACAAGCTAGTGTGGGGGAGGTGCTCAGTGGCTGAAGAGCTTGCCGTGCAAGCATGAGGACCCAAGTTCAGATCCCAGCTCCCACATAAAAAGCTGGGATGCACGGTGAACTCGGCCAGTCTTAGCAGAATCAGTCATGAGAGACCCTGTTTAAGGACTGTAATATGGATAATGATAGAGGAATACACCCATTGTTAACCGAAGGCATGTACACACCCCTTGACACACACATGCCCACCCCCACCCACATACCTGTATGTAAATAATGCATGCATCAGACACATAACAGTTCACATGGTGGACCGTTTATTTTATATCGAGCTAAAAAGTGTGCCATTTTAGCTTTCACATTTTCTTACTTTATTAATGATTTAATATACTTGTGATAGTTATGGGACATCTCAAGAGTCATAAGACAATAACAGTTGTGTGCATGTGCCCTTCAAACTACACTTGGAAGGACTGCATTTCACAACCTTTGTGCTCTCTAACTCCACCCTTGTGATTCAGCATATATAAGTACCTTAAGAGATTCCACCTGTGCATTAAGAAATGGAAGGTTTGTTTTTTAGGAAGATTCACCAGCTATTTTCACTCCAGTCATAAGTAATGCATTCGTACCAAAGTCTAAGAGAAAGGATGTATGTTAAAATGCTGCACACAAACCCTTTGAGATACAGCATTTAAATCTTACAGTAACTTTCAAGGATTCCTATCACCAAGCCCATTTTATATGTGGAGACACTGAGACTCAAAGTTTGTAACTGTGTCGTGATTACAGAGTTCAGGTTTGTGAGGCTTGTCTCTGCTCTTCCCCCTGTACCACAACTCCAGATGGATAAAACGGGTTCAAACATGAGGGAGTATATGTAGGCTTTTGAAAACAATAGCCAGCATGAACTGGCCACGTGTTTCTACGAGGCAGTACAGGTTCAACCATAAGGCAGCTCCTTACACTCAAGACTTTGTGAGCTAGGTAAGCAGCTGACAGTGGGGACATCTGAGCTTTACCTGGAAAAACACCATGGCAGGCCACATGAGGACACTGCAGTGACAACAGGCTGTTCATAGTGTAAACAACTCCATTTGTGATCTGAGTGAACTGGACCTCAATTTTTTGTATCCTTTTTAAAAATTACTTACTTTAAAAAATCTATTATTTTAAAAAGTTTTGCAAATAAATAAAAATATCACAGGACCTCTGATTTTTTTTTTTAGGCAAGAAAAACTATTACATAAATAATGTAAATGTGAGAGGTTATCCTGGTGCCCACCCCATTACATCCTATTGTGTTCTCTCTTCCTGTCACTCCCCTCGGGGTTCTCTTTGCCAGTGATGGAGATAGTCAGGAAGGCCTCTGAGCCAGCCTTCCTTCTCCCCTCATCTGCTCTTTCCTCAGCAGATTCTTATCATAGGAAACCCTCTTCCATGGCCTTTCTGCCTGTCTAAAATTTTCTCATTTTCCAGGGTTCAGTGCCACAATTTGTTTCTATTGAAACATAGTTGGGATCCATGTCAGGTGTCCTTTGTTCTGGTTAATAGCTGTCCTTTGTTGGCATCTCTTGTCTCAGTGATATGGGAGACATACTGTTTCTTTTTGAGCTTTGATTAATGTAAGATTTCAGTAAAGCTGACCTCCAAACATGAAAAGTTTGGGAAATAGTATAAAAACTGGGAAATGCCAGATGAGCTATGGTTTGAGTCTGGCAGGGATTTTCTCTGCTGACACCTCCTATACTTTATAGCCAATAACATTCCACACTGGTCTGACAGCTCATCAACTAATCACAACTCCTCGAGAACTGAGCATATTGTATTTATATCTTCCACAGTGTTTGGGGGGTGTTTGTTTGTTGTAACAGGATTTCATGTAGCGCAGACTGGTATTGTACTTAACCTGTAGCCAAGTATGACCTCAAACATATGATCCTCCTGTCTTCCTCCCAAGTGCTAGGATCCCAGGTATGTGCCACTGCACTGATTTTATACAGTGCCAGGGATGGAACCCAGGGCACTATTCACAATAGGCAATCACACTACCAACTGGACTACATCCCAGTCTTCCATATTTGCTTTATACAAATAGTTTCCACTGGTTTTATTCTCTTTCATGTTTCTAATGTTTAATCTCTTCTGTAATCTGTTCTAATTAGTCATCATTTTTAACTTTTTGTTCATTTTTCAAACTATCCCTAACCTTAAAATTTTGCACTCCACTAGGCGTGGGGGGGTGCATCCTGGTTCGTCATCTTTTATTTTTGGCTTTGTGTGTATGAGTGCTTGCTCGTGTGTGCAGTGCTTGTGTCTGGTGCCCATGGAGGTCAGAAAAGTGCACTGTTCCCCTGGAACTGGAGTACAGATGGCTGTGAGCCACCATGTGGGTGTTGGGAACCAAACCTGGTCCTCTGCAAGAGCCACTGGTAATTATAACCTAAGCATCATCCTTCACTTTCTATGAACTCGGGTAGTACTGAACTTTTCCTCTCCCAGTTCCCTCCTCTCCATACTTGACTGGAGAGTTTATAGAAACCACTGATTTGTTTTTTGTTTTGGTTTTTCAAGACAAGGCTTCTCTGTGTAGCCCTAGCTGTCCTAAAACTCACTCTGTAAACCAGGCTGACAACAAACTCACGGAGACCCACCTGCCTCTGCTTCCCAAGTGCCCAGCAGTAGTGGTGATGGTGGTGGTGGTGATGGTGATGATGGTGGTGGTGATGATGGTGGTGATGGTGGTGGTGGTGGAGATGGTAGTGGTGATGGTGATGATGGTGGTGGTGATGGTGGTGGTGGTGGTGGTGGTGGTGGTGATGCTAATGGTGGTGATGGTGATGGTGGTAGTGGTGGTGGTGCTGATGCTGGTGGTGGTAGTGATGGTGGTGATGATGGTGATGATGGTGGTGGTGGTGGTGTGTATGTGTATATAGGGTCAGAGAACAACTTCCTAGTGTCATTCTCTCCTTCTTCCATGAATTCTGAGATGAAACAGGCTGTTAGGCTTAGTTCTAACAATCCCTCGGATGTCATCGTGTCCTCATCCTCTCTGACGTCTGTGTGAAGCTCGTACTGTGAGGACCACCGAGCTCCAGGCCCCTCTTTCCCACCCAGAGCCCACAGTGCTGCTTGATGACTCCCTGGTCCCCGAGTCACTGCTTGGTCCTTGTTGCTCTAACCAGGTCTTCTCTCTCCATGACTTGCTTCCTTCTGAGGTCTTGGGACATTTTCGACCGTTACTAAGCTAGGCACACTTTCCTTTTCTTTCCACAGCTGGTAAACATCGGCAAGTTTTAATATTTGATCATTCTGTGCTGTTCATGTCGCTATTTGATGATTAGCCTAGAGCCTTTTGCCCTTTTATTTGTCAAGAACAGAGTGCACTTAGTATTAGGTTTGTGATATAAAGTCTCTTTAGGTTGAAATGTACTTTGTGATCATCCTTTGAATAAAATGAGAACTAATCCCAGAAGGAGGTACCATACACTTCCTAAACTTTGCAATTAGTTTGAGCAATTTTCAGAGCCTCTTCAAGCCTATTTATTAATTTAAGGTTCACTGCAAAATGGCTTTCCTTCAACCCAAGCATGTGTACAGAGCTTCCATGTGAAAGAGTGGTTCGCCATAAGAAAGAGGGGAATGGCCTGCCTTCCTCTTTCTAGTTGAAAATGCCCACCTTCCTCTGGAGCCTCACTGCTGGGACAACTGTTCTGCAGTATAGCACCTGAAATCTAGACTCATCCTTAAATGGCCATAAATTAGTGACATCTGATCAAAAAGCTGGACACACACAAGCATCCTTGCTGCCTTCCACCCCATCCCCACCCCCTGCTCTGTCCAAGCCACATGGGGGTTATCTGACTGGTTTTCAATGATGCAGTGCTCTTCCACCCTTGCACACTCTTCCCTCCTCTTCCACACCCTTGCACACTCTTCCCTCCAGTCCTTTCTTCCAACGCCCTAACTAGACGACAGAGAAACATGCTTTATCATTTGTGTCTTTTTTCATCCCATATGTATATGATCAAAGTTCACAACCATAACTGTAATTACGTGAAATCGAATCCAATGGAGAACTCGTGTCTGAAAATGCTAAGGTCCGTCTAGAGGAGATGTCCATCTGCAATGAGCTTTCTCTCCGTCTCCTTTTAAGCCCAAAGAAGCACCAACATTCAAAATTAAAGCACAACCAAAAGAAGTTCTAAAATTATACTTAGAATATCACAACTATATGACTTAGTACTAATGTTTTGATGGGGATTTACAGAGTTTTGGTACCTAATACAGAGCCCTCAGAACTTTGCACTTAATTCTGCATTTAGTACCAACTCAGTAAGTGTTTATTAAAAAGTACTGAGCTGTGGCTGGGAAGATGGCTAAAAGAGTAAGAGCAACTTGTTGCACAAGCATGAAACCTGAGCTCACATCCCAGTCCTATCATAAAAAGTCGGATGTAGTTTGTGCAAGCCTGTAATCGTGTGCAGAGAGGGACAGAGATAGGAAGACTGCTAAGACTCTAGCTGCTGCTGTAGCTCCAAGCTCAGTGAGAGAACCAGTCTCCAGGGCAACAGATACACACACATATACACACACGTACACACTCACACACACATGACTAAGCTATATATATTTCTTGGGCTCTGCAGAAAAAATACTATCCTTCTCGTAAACTAGAAAGAAAAGTTTCTAACAACTGGAAGTCATTCCTGCCTGTGCTTACTGTTGTCCCGAGCGTGGTCTATGCTGGACATACCCTTCCCCAGTGAACCCCTGTCATGATTGTCATCAGCTCCCCTCTCACCAGCCCCTCAGAAGTGCATCACCTTAACGACACCTCACTCACGTGATTATTAGTTCAACCAGGATAAACTCCATTATCCTAGACTCTTAGGACAGCGTTTGAAGAAGGTCTGTGGTTTGGGGGGAGTGTTGTTTTCAAATAAGCTGCCTCTAGAGATAAGGGAAAGATAAGGAAAGAAAGAGGGCTTACTGTTCTTGCTAAGAATCCTGGTTTGTTTCTCAGCATCCACAATTGCTTGTAACTCCAGTCCCAAGTGACCCAATACCTTCTGGCTTTTGTGGGATCCTGTTCATGGGTGATATGCATAAATGCACACATGTGTATGTGTGTGTGTGCACAAATGAAATTTAATAATTACATAAATCCTTTTAAAGGGACTTCTTTCTTTACCCAAGTAAACAAGCCATAGACTAATTAACAGAATATAGAGGTAGTTATTTGATATACAGACTCAAGTGCCTTATGTAAATGAGTTCTATACCCAAAATGAGAGTTGCTTCAACATTACAAGTATGCTAGCAACAGTATCAGCGTAGGCCTAGAACTTCTCAGTTATTCCCTGCCCTTCCTGTGGCTGTGCTCCTCCCTGTGGGGCTGGGACTTCATGAAGGAGGGGGCTGTATCCATGTATGTGTTCCTGCTTCCCACTCCACACCAGTCTAGAGATTCTTCTTTGTAACATCCTTAAGGGTTACTATACCCCCAATCAATATACTGCTCTAAGCTCACAGGGTAACCCGGGGTGGCTATTGTTTGGAATGGGGTGACAAGGATGGGGCAGGCAGAAGAGCACTGGGAGGACCTGAGGCTACATGCAGCACCTGGCTCTTCCTGAGCCACCATGTCTTGGTGCAAAACTTGTATGTAACAAACTACAAAGTCTGAATTTAGAACTGTTTTCTGGGTTTAAAAGAATGTCAAAGTAGATAATAGTTTGTTGTTTAGACAAATGGTAGGTTTCCATTTACACTTTAAACCCTAGGCCCTGAAAACATTAAAGGTGGGCTTGGATTTCAGGCAAAAACTGGCACAATGTTCCATACACCCACCTTCCCTCCACCTCTGCCTCTGCAGCGTTGGCTCCGTATCGCCACCTAGCTGCTGTAGCACGGCATGGTCTTTCTCACTTATTCCTGGCCTCATTTCTCCATTTTTTTTTTTAATTGGATATTCTCTGTATTTACATTTCAAATGTTATCCATCCCCCCAATCCCACTTCCATGAAGATGCTCCCTCTCCCAACCACCCTTTCCCACCTCAGTGCCTTGGCATTCCCCTACACTGGAAAAACAAGCCTTCACTGGAACTAGAATCATTCTCCTTCTTAGTAAACTTCCAAGTATTGTCTTCACCTTTCTAAAATTTAGCCCTTCTCGACGGTGCTAGCCAGTGGGCTCCTGGAACGTTTGCTCCTGGTGATCCTTCTCTTCTGCCACAGGTTGTGTGTGTCCAGGCACTGACTAAACAGAGCCACACTAAAGTGCATCTAGCCATGTTTATGTGCACAACTCTTTAGAGAATACAAAGTAAAAATACCGCTGTATATAAAGAATGATCATTATATTTGGATTTGAGTGACTTAGGCTTCGTCAGCTGTAGCCAACATCGTGCAGTTTCCTTCCAGGGACAGAATACAAAGCAGCAGCCATTTCTTGCTAAAATCGGCCAGCAGAACACAGAACCCACAGGGTGTCTGATGAAACTGTGTTAGCAACAGAATATCCAGGGACAAACCCCAGCCTAGGTTCTCAGAGACTTTCAGAGGGGATGTTAACATCTCTGTGATAAAATGTGGTTATAGTTACAGCCACTGTGCCTGGCTGGAATATTGTAATTAATGAAGAAAATGGCCTCAACTACTGCTTGCTGGGATACTGAGGCAGTCCTTATCCAGGCAGATACAACCAATAACAGCAATCTTTATGTTCATATTCTAGTTTCCTAAATGTGTTGAGAAAAACAAGCCAGTATTCTACCCCAAACCTCCTAAAACCTTTGCTCCAAACTCCTCTTTGAGTCCGTGGGATACTATGAGCTCTGCAAAGGACGCCAATATACAAAGAAATCTTGAGAGGTCTCACTGGCTCACTTCATACACTCGTGATTTTACAGGTATGAGTTCATGCCAATACAGATAATGAAAACAAAAGGGAACACTCAACAAATTCTACTACAAGTTTCCACTTTCTGATGTTTTTCCATGTTACTCATTAGAAATATGAAGCCAAATTAGTGGGAGAACTCAGTTTCTCTCTTAAGTAGCTAACTGGGAGGTAGGACTGGCTTATTTTATTGATTATTTTATTGATTCTAATTTATATGATAAAATTGGCAGGTTTTTCTATTTACAGGCTAGTATAATTATCATTTTTCACTTACTCTACCAAAATAATAAGACAATGTTTTCATTAAGGTCTAGGTCCTATGAGCCCCCTTGAACTGGATGATTACCATGAAAAGAAGCTATCAGAACTAACTGGACAGATAGGATTTGACCCGCAGCCTGTAAGTAATAACAGTCAACTCTCAGTTATTTGGGGAACATTATCCAGGCCTTGTCTCCTTGCTCTTCCCATGTTTTGTGTCTTCTGTATTGGTAGCCACCTAAGCAACAGGACAATCTAGTTGGTTTTCAAAGATAACTGAATTTAATGGAGCTGATTCAGATATCCTTGTCACTATTTGGAAAAAGAAAACTTCTTCATAGTATTATTCGTTAAACATATTCTCTATCATGCTACTGTTAATAAAAATAATTCACAAAAGAATTTACTTACAAAAAGTAAAACTTAACTAGTGACTTCATGATTTCTCATCAATTCTGGATCTCTGCAGACTTGTGTATCTTACCATCATCATTATTTTTGAGGAAATGACTGACTTCTTCCTGATGGTTACAATAATTGAGAGTTGGCTGAATTACAATCAAAAGCCAATAGTTTTCTTTTTTGCCTGTACCAATAGACAATTGATTATATAAATGGCTTGAAAGAAATTATCAAGCCTGCAACAAAATATACAATCTGTTAGACCAATTATATAAAGAATGTTAAATGACCTAAAATTTATGTGTTGGTTTACTAAAGGCCTAAATTGTATTCTTTATAAATTTAAATTTTTAAAACATAATTTTCAAAGCTATAAATTATGGACATATATATAAGTATATAATATATGGATGATTTTTAAATCACAATGAACAATCTAATTTTATATTAGTTTCAGCATTTGTTAAGGGGTTTCTAAACTGAACACCTGGACTGGGTCCATAATCTGTGCTTTCAGCCACCAAAGGGCTTTGAATGGTTTTGATTCTGTACTTGCAGTGGGCACTCTCTGTTGGATTAGATGTGTTCTGACACTGACGTGTTCTCAATATGCATGACAACTCCAGGAAAGCATGTTTTAGTGGTGACAAAAATCCCTGTGAAGCTCTTTAAAGAATGAGGTGTTGTTCAGTTGGTGGTGTGCTACCTTCGCATGCATGAAATCCTGGTTTGATTTCCCAGCACTCCGTGTACCAGGCATGGTGGTGCATATCTAGGATTTCAGCACGTGAAACCTGGAGGTAATTGGTTCAAGAGTCGAAGGTCATCTTCAGCTGCATAGCAAATTCAAAGCCAGCCTGTGATGTATCATAAGAAAAAAGAAAGTACTCAAAGCTGTTGTTTACATAGCCGATCCTATTAAAGTTCAATATCCTATTTTTTAATGACAGTGAAATGAATCAGAGAGCTTTGACTCATATTTACTAAAGCTTGACTAGCTAAAGGTATAACAATTAATGATCCAGTGTGGAAATTCCAACTGAATCATCCAGAAGGATCACCCTTCAGAAGGACCGTCCTTTCTTTGTAGCCAAGGATGACTCTGAACTCCCAATCCTGTCTCTATTTCTCTATTACCAGCTAGATTCTACCATCAACACTTACTTGGTCTTTCCCATAATCTATTACCTCTAACCATCCATCAATAATTTTATTATTTTTACACATTTTAAAGTGTAGACCTTAGTATAATTTATACATTAAGATTTGACATGCATACCATTTACCAGAGTTAAAATTCTGGTTTCCTGTTCTTCATTCACTGTGAAGTATGCATTCACTAAAACCATATAAATCTTAAATGTACAACTGTCAAACAAAAGTATACAGCTTTCATTCAAGCCTCCGGCACAAAACAGAACACACGCCACCTCTTCCCTCTTCCCCGCATACATGGCTCCAGCAATAATGTCCTGAGGATGCCTCCTAGTTTGCAGTTTCCAAGCTTGACTGAATCCATGCTTTTAAAACATCTCAAAGCTCACACAGACAGGGCAGTTGGGATACCTTAGTGGCAGAGCATGTATCTAACATGTGCAAGGCCCTGTGCTCAGTCCCTAAAACGAGTAAACAGACACAGACTGACCACCTCAGACAGTGCTTCTCAAATCACTGAGCGTGGTGCCAGCCTCAGCAGCACCTAAGACACTTGTTAAAATGCATGTTCCTGCATTGGGAGGAGAGCTCAGAGTGTGCGAGTTTGTCGCCTTCCACACTCTTCCAAAATACAAAGATCCCAGACGCCACTGTAGGCTTTACAAGTCCTGGTCTTAGAACTAAAGTCGGGAACTCCACTTTCTGCCCCCTCTGAGGTGACTGTGACTCAGCCTAGGCTTAAGGACTCTTACCTTCCCTGGACGGTTTAAATATCTGCACAGGATGGATAGTCAGTGCAGTCTTGATTTCATAAGGTTTTGTCCAGTGAGTTCTTTTCTTATCTTTCAAATTTTGAGAGCCGAGAACTTCCACACAGAAAAGCTTGATATATATTTTCCATTTTACCTAAAGCCTGTATAAGAGAAAGATGTGTTTATTTAGGCCCAAACTTCAATGTCTTCAAATAAATACCGAAGCATCTTAAGTGTGTGCACTTCCCCACTTCCCCTGTTTACTAAGATAGTGAAAATGGCCTGTTTGTAGCTATGTCGTCATAATATTATATTTATTAATTAGTTTATTTTTTTCCCTCTTATTCCACTGGTACAGCAAGAAAAATTCCATCCTGCCTTAAAACCTCCCATACCTTTGGAAGGTCGAATTGCCCGACTTATGCAGAACCAACGACCTCTGGAGGCTACGATGCAAACACCACCCCCCTGTCCAGACTGTACCTCTAGAGTTTTGTGTGCTTTTCATACATTCATCCCCAGTTCTGTCGAAATGATGGCAATGAATGATAACCTCCTGTCTGGAATAACCCATAAGAACCAGGATACTGAAGAGAAGATTAAGGAAGAACAAGGCTTGATGTCTACCTATGCATTCCCAACTTGTTCTGAATCTAAAGACTTGACTAGTCTTTATGACCTACAATCATTTCCAAAGATCACAGACACTAAAAAGACAGATGATTTGTACTGGAGACAGCTGGAGATGAAGTCCCTACCTGCATCCTGCTCTAAGTCAAACCATTACATTGACTATGAACCACTTAAGTCTACCTACTATGACCCCTATACTATGTGTCCAAACCCTGTTCACCCCAGTAAGTCTAATATTCTACAAAAACCAGATATGGCTGATTCCACTTTTGACAACTTTTTGAGTAAACCAGAATTTGTGGTCACAGACATGGGAGGCAATGAGGAAACAAGACCTCTCTTGGATTGGATTCCTCGAGCTGGAATGCCCAGGCATCAGACCAACCTGCGAGATCTTAGGAACGCATTTTCCAAGTCCATGGCACATAAGCGTTTGCATAACTCCATTCAAGAAGAACAAAAAGACCTCAGAGATAAACTGCAGTGTGGGATGAGACATCATTTTTATGGCTATAATGGCCATTATTTCTATAATTGAGATGTTCCCTTGAAACCCAGTCTCTTGCAAGAAAATAAAATATGTCACAAAGTGCCCTGTTTTTGGCTGGATTCCGTTCCTGTATTGCCATAATGACACTAATGAGGTTGTGTTTTCAAGAATTTAAGTTAGGATCTGGTCAGAGGGACCAAAATAATGTCCTGACTTCTCAAAACATTTAAGTTTGTCAACAAAATATCAGAGCCAGAAAAAAATAGTGTTATTATAATTATACTCTGAAGTTTTCCAAAATCATGAAAATCAATGTGTGGACAAAATTCACATCATCATTTTGTGAGAAATGAAAAAGTTGAAAACATCCAAATATTGAAGATTTGACAGACAGCTATAGACTGTATCATGCTTTAATAGTATTAGTATATCAACTAATTTTACTAAAGTGATTAGTATCTTTCTGTAAATGTTTTCACAAAATAATGGGCAAAAAGGGTAAAGGCTAGCCTGGTCTACATAAGTGAGTTCTAGGAGAACCCCAGTCTCAAAAACCCAACAAAACGAAGTGGGGTAGAATCCAAAGCCTCAGTTTACTGAGGGTGAAGTGACTCTCCAAGCTGTATACCTTCAATAAAAGTATGTCAAGTCAGTGGGAAAGATGAACCATGAGTGTTCTGCATGTACACATTATAGGCTAGCCTTCCCCTTAGCCTTCTGATAAAAACTGCTATTTTATATGGACAAAATTATTTTGTGACAATTTAATTTATTAGATTTGCAATTTTGGCAAGAAAAGGTGTGGCCTGATGCCAGTTATTCCAGAACCTAACACCTTAATCTTTGAAGTGTTTAATGTGTAGCTGACTCCCATATGCAAGCCAACACATCGGTACACCAAGAGGCGTATTTTTAGAAGTTCTCTTCCATTCTCTGTGTTTGTGTGCCCATCACAGCACCAGTGTAGGATCAAAAAGCAACCTCAGTGAGCCTTCTTCCTCTGTGAGTTCCAGGGATCCAGCTAGGTCATCAAGCTTACATGGCAAGGGGTTTTACTCACTGAGGCATCTTACTGGCCCAAGAAATATATTATAAAAATAATTTACTATGACAAGCATGAAAAAGTTAGGAGCTGGGATATGCTGAGCTGCTTAGAAGAGGCTCAGGTGAGACCAGCTACTTGGGTGAAAACAGCTCAGCTAAGCTACATGACAGGAGAGATCAGCTGAGCTTCCCAGAAGAGGTTCAAGCCACTTGAACAGCCTAAATGAACCTCCAGCATGACATGTACTTCAAAATGTACAATGAGTTCCCAGCTTTTCTGAACTGTCACCTGAGGTAAGGGGGCTGTGATGTACCTGTGAGTCATTTCTATTCCTGTCCGTAACTCCTCACCTATAATCTTGTAAGTAATGCCAATAAAACTCATTGGCTCACACACACACACACACACACACACACACACACACACAAAAGAAACTTAGATGTTTTGATTTTTTTTTTGTCCCATAATCAACATGTGCATTCCTTAAACCCATTCTGAACTAAAATGATGAATTACAGGTAGGTATTAAGAAAAGCAAAAATTTCCATATTGAGATACTTAAACTGTCTGTAATATGACCAATCACATGACAATTCCTGAATCCTAGTCTTTATAGACGACTGGCTCAGTGGTAGAGACCTTCACTAGCATGCCAAGGACCAAACCATGCTTGTAATAGACGCCCTCTGTGCTGAAAAAGAAAGATCACTAGGGCTTGCTAGGTTCCTGCCCACCTGAAAAACCTAAACTCCACATCCAAGGAAAGATCTTTCCTCCAAGGGATAAAGTAGTGATAAAGTGAAGCATTTCAGCATGCACATATGAGTGTAACACACACGCGCACATGCATACACACACAGACTTTAAAAATGGTTTTGGGCTAACATGACTCAGTGGATAGAGGCCCCTATAAGAGTGGCATTCATGCACCTGCATTTATACAAAATCTTTAAAATAAATGTTTTAATACCTTTTTAAAAGCCATATGGATATCCAAGGTGATAGGCAATACAGTGGACATTAATTTGCTCCTCTGATCATCTAGTTGTAGAACATGCCACAGGACTGGACTTCTAAAAAACAAATGTTAAAAGACACACCTCCACCTTGTCCTTTTAAAATTGTGACACACACAAACATGGCATACTGTACATGTGGAAGTCACACAACTCCTTCCATTGTGTGGATCCTGAGGATTGAACTCAGGCTGCCAGGCTTTAGAGCAAGCCCTTTACCCACTGAACCACACATACATGGGTCCAAATTGAGGATCTAATCAGACACTGTCCTTGAGTCTCCAGGGTATACAACTGCATTCTAACCCACTGCTGTGCACAAGTGCCACAGCCTTCTGTTCAGTATGTCAGTTACCAACCCCTAAGAGGAAGACCACCCTGCTCCTCACTCTGCTGTAGTTAAGATGAAAGGCCCTGTCCTTTAGTGAGAGGATACCTACACCCCATGTAGTTCATTAAAAAGTTCCTTGGTGACAGTTTTTAATGGAGGATTCCAGGTTAAAGAGACTATCCATCCAATTTCACTTACTCTTTATGTATGAGTACTGTTGTTTTCTTCAGACATAAGAGGGTATCGAATCCCATTCCAAATGGTCGTGAGCCACCATGTGGTTGCTGGGAATTGAACTCAGGTCCTCTGGGAGAGCAGTCAGTGTTCTTAACCTCTGAGCCATCTCTCCAGCCCAATTCCACTTACTCTTAAAAAACACAGGCAAACTTCATTTTGGTTGTTGGATTCTGCCTTATGCTGCAAGTACACAGTACACACAAAGGCATCTGAAAGCTGAAAAATCCAAACAAGTGAGTAGCATGGGGAAACCCACACCCAGAGAGCCCACAACCAGGGAATCTAGTACAGTATAACTCTACCTAAGAACTAAGGGCTTACTGGTGCAAGTTCCAAAGGCCAGGGAATCTAGAACTGCTTGTCCCATAGCTAAGAAGGCAGTTCTGGCTCCTGAGGAAACAGCAGGAGTGCCCTTCTCTGCTTCTTTGTTTCCTCTGGGCCCTCACACAATTACATTTGCCTACCAATTTTGGATCAAAGACATATGTCTCACTTAGACCACTGGTTGTGAAATGTCGGGAGATTAAGTTATTGGCACACCTAGAAGTAGTACTGGTTACCTGTATTATAGAATACTGTATTATAGAATATTATAGTTACTGATCTTATAGAATCCAGTCAAGCTGACAAAGTTATCCATCACAGCATGTGTAAAATTTCAGATTTGCAAGATGGAGTTCTATGCACAGATATTGGTCAGTTGCACAATATGGGTATTCTTAATACCACTGAACAAAACATGGCAAACTCTATGTGATGTTTTACCACAATAAAAAGGAGGAAATTAAACTACAGTAAATCTAATCAAGAAAGCTGTATTAGTCAGGGATTCTATTCCTGCACAAACATCATGACCAAGAAGCAAGTTGGGGAGGAAAGGGTTTATTCAGCTTACACTTCCACATTGCTGTTCATCACCAAAGGAAGTCAGGACTGGAACTCAAGCAGGTCAGGAAGCAGGAGCCGATGCAGAGGCCATGGAGGGATGTTACTTACAGGAGGGATGCTTGCTCCCCCTGGCTTGCTCAGCTTACTTTCTTATAGAATTTAGGACTACAAGCCCAGGGATGGCACCACCCACAGTGGGCCTGCCCACCCATGATCACTAATTGAGAAAATGCCTTACAGCTGGATCTCATGAAGGCATTTCCTCAAGGGAGACTCCTTTCTCTGTGATAACTCCAGCTTGTGTCAAGTTGACACAAAACCAGTCAGTACAAAAGCCATCTGACATTTCTCTATTCTACTCCCTGGCCTGCCTTCAGAATTATAGAGCTGGCATTTAGTCATTATTTTGTATATAGATATCTCCCCCCATCTCTCTTACACACACACACACACACACACACACACACACACACACAGAGCAAACAGTATCATATGGCAGGAAGCACAAGACAGAAGTCTCATGGCAAAGGAAGAAAGAAGAGGGACCAGGCTTTTTCCTTTATAATAGCTGGGACTTTCAGGAACTTGAGAGAACTAATGTACTCTTACAACCAGAGCCCAAGATAGCTCTTAATTAATTGTGGAGCAAGCTTCCAGGACATGAATCTTTGACAAATAAACTATGTCAAAATTGTGTCCAAACTGTAAGCAGAGAGCTGTTTTTTGTTTCTTCTTCCTATTCCTCTCTTCTCCCTCTCCTCTCCCTCTCTTCTTCCCCTTCTTCCTTCTCCTCTTCCTTGTTCTTGTTAAAGCAGGGTTTCTCTGTGTAACAGCCCTGGCTGCCCTGGAACTCTTTCTAGTCCTGATTGTCCTCAAACTCACAGAGGTCCGCCTGCCTCTGCCTCCTTAGGCTGGGATTAAAGGCATGTGCCACCACGATTGGCAACTGATTTTACTTATTAAAGTAAAGAAAAAACAGGGAACTGTTCTTTCCCCTTATCTTGCCACAATTTTCAGAAATAATCCACTTTTTTTTAGTTAGAAAAATATTAAGAGCTGTCTATTTTCTATTCTCTTTCTCAGGGAATAAATTTGCTTGAGACAAGGTCTCCTTATGTCACCCAGCCTGAACGAGCCCAGGATGACTCTAAACTTCTCATTCTATACTGTCTTCTCCTCCCAGTCCTGGATTCCAGTGTGGATTTCAGTCACCACCATGCCACCACCCATTTATGCACTGTTAGGGACCAAACCCAGGGCTCCAGGAATGCACACTGGGTAAGCAATCAACTGAGCGTATCTAGCTTACGAGAATAAATTAATGGAGGATGCTCTTGGAAATCTTCTCATCCGCCAACCTCATTTATAAACTAAAAATGGTATCTTCTGCTTCACACACACAAAAAAGATATTGAGGAAACAACACCCACCCCTCCACTGTCCAATCATGTATCGCTTTAACATAAACCTCCAACTTAAATAAGGTCCACATTGTCTTTGGAGAAATATGGAAGGCAGTACTAGGGCTTGGTTTAAGGACATATTGAATGTCTACAGATTTGCTACACCATGTTTTTAAAAAAAACATTAATCGTTTGACAAGCCTCTATACAAACAACTTAAATAAGCCTATATAAGGATTGTATCTGAATGTTCAATGAGTACCCCCAAAGGCTACCAAAAAAAAATTGAATATGTTATGAGTTTCACTGTTTTATAGTAAGATGTGACAGTACAATATTGTATTAAGAGAAACAGGAATTAAAGTTAGGATCATTTAAAAACAATGAAAATATATCAGACCTCCCTATCTATGGAGTTCACATTCATGTCATCAGAAAACAGATCACACCACATACTATATAGTTAGACTTACAATATTCTCCCAAATACTGAATGGCTAGCGTTTTTTTTTTTTTTTTTTTTTTTTTTGTCGTTTTCCCTAAAGCACTGTATTTGGCATTGTAAGTTATAATCTAGAAATGATTTAAATATTGGGGAGACTGTGTAGATTATATACAAACATTACACCATTTCATGTGAAGGACTTAAATACCCATGCGATTCTGTATGGGTTCTGGGGATTTTTCTGGATTTTACCCCTGGGAATACCTAACAACTATACTCATACAGACTGACGGTCTTCAAGCAGATAATAGAACCAGTGGCTAGAAAGAGATATGGAAATTTAGATCAGCCTTCTAACACCTAGTGTTAATCTGACGGTGGACAGGAAGATGGTAGAATAAAAACAAACTCAACCAGAATATGTGGGTTTATACTGAGACGGGCCTGTCACACACCAGGCATCTGTAAACACACGACAGAATATGCCAGGGCTAGACAGAACATAGGGAAAGGACCGACGTTCATCTGAATTTGGGAGGCAGGAGTAATGAAGAAAACTCCCAGTGGCAGAATTTAGCGTGTCGGAGAGTTTGTTTTGAAGTGCAACAGGAAAGTGTGCTAACAAAACCTCCATCTCCAATATGATCAGAAGGAATGCAAATCTAGCGGATTCCCAAGAATCCTCTAATCAGGCAAATCCTGTTTCTTTTTTAAAGCTTGCCTGTACACCCTCCTTGTTTTTCTACAAACACTACGGGATGAAAAGAGGGATATGACCCTGTCTGCCACCCAGCTTTGAGGCTCTCACTGGGAGAGCAGGAAGATGGTTTAACAGAGTGAAGGTCACCAGCAGGCGTCCACGAGAGGCCGGTGCAGTTGCGCCAGCCAGGAGTCTTGACCTGGGTAAAGGTCGCCAGCTGACCGGGCGGCAGTCTTAGAATTCCCCGTGGGCGGAGGCCGAAAGTGTCCCCAGAGCTTGGTGTTACCAGACCCCAGCCGCACCCGGATCCCGAGGGAGGGCGGCCCAACTACTTGCACCTCCCCAACTCGCAGTCCGGAAGGTGACGTCATCCACGTCCACGCCTTACGTCCAAAGGCCTGTCGTAAGTGTCGGGCAAACGAGGCCTCTAGAGGAAGGGCGCCCTCTGGGTACATCCTACCTTGCTATCCCACATGCGCGCGCACCTTGCGGGCACTCCCAATCCTGGAGCCAATGAGGTGAGGGTACGTCACGGCGCCGCACTCGGCGCTGCCTCACGTCGGACCGCGGGCAGGCAGAACAAGTGTGGTTGCACTGACACCGGTACATAGGCGCGGGCCGGCGTGTCCTTGGGTTAGAGAGCGGGACGTCTGGCTAAGAGTCTGAGCGTCTGTGCTGTTGACCAGCCCCGATCGGTGAGCGTGCGACGGGGATGTGGGGCAGGAAGGGGGCGAGGAGGCCGTGGCAGGCCTGACCTACAAAGATGCAGAACTGTGGCACGGCTGGAGGGTGCGTGGGTGCAGGGCCGGGGCCCGGAGTTCTAGAGGGAACTCTCCCGCCGCAGAAGCTTCTGTGAGCAAAAGCTGTGCTGTGTCTTAAGAACTGGTCTCGTTCGTTTCCTGATTAAGCAATTGGAAGGGTGGGTTTCTTTAGTTCCCTTTGGGTGACCTCGTGGTCACCCCTGAGATCTCAGAACGCTAGAGTGATAAGGTTCCGTCCCCAGCCTTCCCTTACCTCTCCGGGCCGGACTAATGCAAGAGAGAATGACTTAATCTCCAAATGAGACCAGAGCAGGCGGAAGCACTTAGGATCTTCAGCTCCCCAGCCCTATTATCTATGGAGGTGACTTTAATAGGCAGCAATTAAGCATTCTGAAATCTCAAGAGTTGTAGTGGTTTTGGTTTAATGAAATTGTAGTCTAGTTTTATATTTGTGACTTTTTGACCTTGCCTTCTTCTGAAACTGAGGCTTGAGCTACGGGTTTCCATTTCCCTTCCTTGGGCATTTACAAGCGCTTGTTATTGAATATTGCAAGTGAACTGAGATAGCAACTGGCCTGGTGTTAGAAAACATAAGAATTGTAATGGGTTGGTAGTTAAGTGATTTGAATGGTCTTTGGGATCTGTAGTATGTTTTACTGTGACAAGTTACTTGAACTGTTGGGTCTTTTCATTTTTAGACTTTAAAATGGGTGATGTTGAAAAAGGCAAGAAGATTTTTGTTCAGAAGTGTGCCCAGTGCCACACTGTGGAAAAGGGAGGCAAGCATAAGACTGGACCAAATCTCCATGGTCTGTTTGGGCGGAAGACAGGTCAGGCTGCTGGATTCTCTTACACAGATGCCAACAAGAACAAAGGTAAGTGAGGAGAGGCTGTTAAATCACAGCACAAGTTGCAGGGGTGTAACCAATGCAGACTTATCAGATGTGTAAAACAATTAACCTTCTGATTCATCTTCTTCTGTTTAGGTATCACCTGGGGAGAGGATACCCTGATGGAGTATTTGGAGAATCCCAAAAAGTACATCCCTGGGACAAAAATGATCTTCGCTGGAATTAAGAAGAAGGGAGAAAGGGCAGACCTAATAGCTTATCTTAAAAAGGCTACAAATGAGTAATTTCACTGCCTTATTTATTACAAAACAAATGTCTCATGACTTTTAATGTGTACCATAATTTAATTCATACACCAAATTCCGATCATGAATGGCTAACAATGTTTTTGTTGGACAGTCCTGATTTAAGTAAAACTGACTTGTGGTAACGTGGATCTGATCTCTTAAAGCAACATTTCCGGCTGTATACGATCTAACACTGCTCTCCCTTCCTCAAGATAAAATTGGACTTAATTAGTTACATTTCACTTTCCATAATATGGGGGTGTAGCCCCAAACCTATTGGATGGTTTTATACTTAGATTTATATAACTGGGTATGCGAATGTCTTTGAACACTGGGAAGACTATCACTGTCTCAGAAACAAGAAGACTCACCTCTGTCTCAGTTTGTGCTCACTGGCCTCTCACAGGCCGTGCTAAACACCAGGAAGCAACTAGTGACAATGCTGTTTTAATTAGAATTCCCTACATCAATGATGCTCTCCTTTTACCACTGAAAGGCATTTACTGTGGTTTATGTATGATGTGAAATAAAGAGTATTTAACACTTATTTATAGTCGATCTACAAGTTAGAATGCTTTTAGGAACAAGCAAGTTAGGCCTTTTAAATTCTCTCTGATCTAAGACTAAGTTTAATTCAGAATTGTCCTTAAATACCCATTCAGAAACCCACATAACTAGGATTTCTGTTGAGGCATGGTGATTGGGAATGGCGTTCTTTTCCAACATACTAGATGGAAAGATGAAAATGAAGGAGATAGTTTGTAAATTATCAACGGTAAGATAATTAAATACAGTCACAGATCGTGATCTTTTGATTGTGCTTTAATGATGGTTGACTAAACTTTAGTTGTTTAAACTTCCTAATGTAAAGCCACAGTCTAGTGAAGGTCCTGGATGCTCTTGATATCTGAGACAACTCGGACTAGAGCAGCACTTCACCCTTAGTTCTTGGCCAGGATATGATATGTAAAGGTGAACTGTTATACACATGCTGCGTGGTCCTAAAATTTATAGAGAATGGCAGGGAAACAGGTGATCTCGTGTCTTTGGGGAGTGAAAAGTCTGGGGAAAAGACCTCATCGATGAAGTCAAACATGTAGAGAATGATTAACTAGGCCTCAGGTCAGACACAGCACTTGGTGACAAATCTTACTTCATACAAGAAATTGGAGACAATCTGTGGAAACAAGTTTGGAAATTTATTTTATGTGTGTGTTTGGGGTTGGGCGGGGGTGTCTGCACATACACCTTTGTGCTATACACATTCAGTGCCCTTGAAGGCTAACCCAGGGTGTTGGATCCCTTGGGACTGGTGTTACAGCAGAATCTGCAGTGTGGGTGCTGGGAGTCCAGGCTGGGTCCTCTGGAAGAGCAGCCAGTGCTCTGATAAGCTGTTTACTTTGTAAGTCCTTCAGAGGTCCAGCTTTGTAACAAGATTTGATAAGTCCTAAGCTTTTGTAACAGCTCTCCAGGGACACTAACAAATGTGTAAAGAAAGAAAGCCCTGGGGTTATTTTCTTGTATTCTGGAAAAGTTGGGGGGGGGGGGGAATAAGCCATTGAGATGAGTAGACATTTGGCTTAAGATTTTATAACCTTGGGCTTTTATTATAAAGTCAAATGGGCCTTGTTAGTGTAACAGGTTATGTGTGAGTCTTACAGTTTATAACTCAGAAGTGATGAAACCTGATGACTCATCACTTCCTGACAGGCTGGTTACCCCACAAGAGGAAACCTTTTGTGGGAGCCCAAGTAAAGCATCCCTACTGATGGTCAGACTTGGATCTAATTTGTTACTATTGTACCTACCTAATACACTAAGGCCTATGTTACACAAATGGGACCTCCTATGTTTTTAAGCTAACTAGACTCAAGACACCCAGTGTTGTAGAGGGTAAACCCGTGAGATGCAGAAAGGGGACACTTACTTTACAAATAAGGAAGTGGGACTCTAACTCATGCTTGTTGTTAGTAGTTTTATTGAGGGTAGCTACTTTAGTGGTATCAGAAAGGAAAATTGGATGATTTTCTAATCAGTGCCACCTGTATTCAGAATGTTAAGAAAAGCTCTACTCCACAGACCTTCCTGTAATGGATCTTTTAGACATAGGTGTCTATTACTCCTGTGTGACTGTCAAACACATGAGATGTACATGCATGACTGCAGTATTTATGGCATTCATCTAGAACCAGCCAGTGTAAGCACTTGCCTTCTGAGAATCTTGAGTTAATGCACATAAATTATAATGCCTTTCTGAGCACTGACAATTCTGTGTCTAAATTCCATTTGCTTTGATTTCTCCTGTAAGATTTAGGTAGGTAGAGGCACAGGTTGTCTGTCTTCTGTTACACTTTTACATATATTCTGTATTTGTTCACTTTAACCACTGGAGATTGCTGAATAAAGGACATGTCAGAGTACACACATGCTGTCTAGGAAAAAGGTCTCTAACATTTTAAGCTACATAGTCTTAGATGACTTTATTTGTCAAACTCAGAAGCAAGCTGAAACCAGTTAATTTCTAGTGATGCCTCTTCCAGCTTTCTTTTGTTAAAATATTTAGAAAGCCAAAGAATGGGCCCCTGAGAAAGAGCTGTGTAAATCATTCAGGTGAACTCATGCTTACTGGCATACAAATACACCCAGAACATCTGTTCCCCGATGAAGCTTTGACGTATTACTGAAGTACACACTGACCTTTGGCTGCATGCATTTGTTTAATAAAACACAAAAGTATTAAGTTTAGAATTAATAATTGGGTTCTACGTTATTTTGTTTGGAAATTTAGTGTGCTTGAAAATTTGTTCCAGATTATCTCCTTAAAGAAAACAGGTTTACCATATTCCTGTATTCACAAAGAGATACAGTGGTTTGTTAGCAATCTCCCTGTCTTTCCATATAGCATACAGCTCATTGTTAATAAGGAAGACACAGGGGCAGGGGACCAGTGTGTAGTGGTAATGCACTACATATTATTTTGTTTTAATCACATTATTGACATCTCAATGTGCTGATGTTTGGGAAGATTGTAACACGTTTTACAATCCAACTAACAGACAACGCCAACTGAGCCAGGGATGTGTAGCTGAAGAGCAACATAGATGAAGCCAGAATCAAGGAACCTTGTCAAATTTTCCTATTCTGAATTGACCAGATTGCTCAGTGGGTAAAAGGTGCCTACTTGCTTTCAATCGTAATAATCTGAGTTCAATCCTAAGAGTCCATATAATTGAAAAAAAAAATGAATCTGCACATTGCCCTCTGACCTCCACACATGCTATGGTATGCACAATAATTAAGTTTTTTTCCTGTTAACTATAAATCCAGCCACATTCCACATTAGGCTCATATTAATAGGTGTCTATATAACACCGATACATTGATTTAGTATTTTATATATTAAGTCTATAGCTTGAATTGTGAACTTGAAGGAAGAAGCATTGTACTAAATCATTGTATTACTTGAGATATAATGTAGAAAATGCTGGGCTGGAGACTAAAACTGAAGTACCCAACCTCACCCCTCACAGAAAGTGAAACCCTACTGGATGAATCACATTTGTTCATTTCTGTGTGGTACATGGAAGATTTTGAGTTCTACGTCAGCCTGAGCTACACAGTGATGTTTGCCTCAAAAGTAGAAACGGCTACATGGCTGCCACAGAAATTGTGGCCCAAAACCCTAAAATCTGTGTGAAGCTTTAAGAAAGTCTCTCCAGGTCCGGGGATGTAGCTCAGTTGATAAAGTGTTTAGTCCTGGGCTTGATACCTAGTGGTGCATTCTTGTTCCAGCACCTGGGAAGCGGAAACAGGAAGTTTAGAAGTTCAAGATCATCCTTGCCTATATCTAAGTCTGAAATACATAAGACCTTGTCTCAAAAATACAGTTAAGCTCCACTAGTTCAGAGCTTTGCCAAATGGTAAAACAAGGTTGTGTTGCTCATAGATGGAGGAAAAAGGTTACTTAGGTTAACTACTTTTGCTATCATACATGTATCATCAGTTAACTATTAACTGGACATGGTAGCATAGGCCTTTGATCCCAGCACTAGGAAGCAGAGGCAGGAAGATCTAAGTTCAAGGCCAGCCTAGTCTACAGAGAGATCCTGGACAATCAGGCTTAAACAAGGAAACCCTGTCTCAAAAATCAAACAAATAATGAGCTCAGTAGTTAAGAGCACTGACTGCACTTCCAGAGGTCCTGGGTTCAATTCCCAGCAACCACATGGTGGCTCACTACCCTCTGTAATGGTGTCCTCTACTGGTGTGTGACGACAGCAACAGTATACACACATAAAAACAAAAACCAAGTAATAATACATATTTATTTGTATTTTATGTGAATGAGTGCTGAGCCTGCATTTACGAGAACCACGTGTGTGCCTAGAGCCCACAGAGACAAGAAGCAGGTATCAGGTCTGGAACGAGTTACAGATGGAACCTGAGTCCTCTATACGATCAGCAAGTAATCTTAACCATTGAGTCATCTTCTGACAGCGTTGTTTGATAGGAACCGTGTTTGCTCCAGGCCTGTGCTCCACTGGACCTCACAAATGGAGCTTGCTCAGTCTCCAGTTGTGTACAACAGAAGCCTCATGACCATGGCATCTTCCTGAGCATTTCTGGCACAGATAGCCGCTAGTGGGATCTAGACGCCCACATGAACCTCTGTCTCTACTACCCATCATCACACCCTCTGAGCACCTACGCTTGCTCAGGCTCTCTGACACCCTCTTAGTCATCTGCATCCCTGTTCTAGCTACTTGCACTCACCCAAACTCCAGACCCTGTCATTGATGTGTGAGCTTTGTCTTTAGCCAGCCTCCAGAGATTTCTTCTCAGTCTCTGAGTTCTCCACATCCTCTACCTTGGTCATTTGTGCTTTCTTCCCTGGTATCTGCTCTGTAAAGCAGTCTGAGAGCTCAGCCATCTGCTTTCTCCATTCCCTTGCCTGATTTGAGTCTTGGAGGAAACTATGTGTTCCTACCATCAACCCCTGTAACGATCACCTCGAAGTGCACTGAATCAGCAGACCCTCTGACAGTCTCTTTTCTGTAGATCTAGGTTCCCAGTCTTGCAACTATTGTGTTATCCTGTTGCTTGAGCATTTTAACCCTCCCCTCCCTGTCCCATGAGATGGCCCTCCCATTTTCAATTCTTTACCTCCTAGCCAAAAGGATGATTCATCCACCTTGCTGTCTGCCTTGAGTAATGTTTCTAATGTAGGAATGGCTCATAACAGGCAGTTAGAACATCAGCATCTCTACATACTACAAATACCTCAGTGTGCTTAACACCTTTAGCCTCCCTCTCACACAGAAGGTAAAATGCTAGACGTCTGCTTTCTGTTCATTTCAGGGCCTCTCCATGGGCAGCCACACTTCTGTAATACAAATATATTGTGTGTATGAATTCTTCAGTACTAGCTTTTCTTACGCAGCATGTACATTAAGATTGTAACTGTCCCTACCTGAAATAGGCCTGTATAGGTCAAGGTTAGATATGACAGACCTTCCTAGCTAGAGTTACTGGAGAAACTTAGTCTTTCCAAATCGTGTACAGAGTTTTTAACCTATTATATATATTTTTTAAAATATTTTATTTTATGTATGTGAGTACACTGTCGCTGTCTTCAGACACACTAGAAGAGGGCGTTGGATCCCATTACAGATGCTTGTGAGCCACCATGTGGTTGCTGGGATTTGAATTCGGGACCTCTGGAAGATCAGTCAGTGCTCTTAACCACTGAGCCATCTCTCCAGCCCCCTATTATATTTAAAGTATAACTTTTTGTGGCTTTTACTGGTGAAGGTTGGAGGACACAGATCACAAAGTGTTTAAGCCTTCTGCTGAGAGTACCTGTTCAGATTCTGTCTGTAAACCCCACCCACAGTTACCTGGCAACAACCAGGTATGCTCCGCCCCAGTTACCTGACACTATAAAAGGGAGCTGCTTTCTTCCTCCTCACTCTCTTGGCCTCTTGCCCTCTTGCTCTTTTGTGCCACCCCCCCACCCCACCCCTCCTCTCTTCATTCCCTTCCCTCTCTCCACATACTCATGGCTGGCCTCTGCTTCTCTGCTTCTCTTCTCTCTCTGCCTCTACCACCCTCTTAACTTCCCTCCCCATGTCCTGAATAAACTTTATTCTGTCCTATACCATCATGTGGCTGGTCCCTCAGCAGGAAGGGATTCCCAACATGGGTCCCCCAGAAGCACCCCCCTTGCTCCCATGCCTCACCACACCTCCATGGAGCATACCCCCTCCCCCACTCTCTTCATTTTTTTCCTAACAGTTCCTAGCAGAACCAAGCACACCAGCCTCTCTGTGCCTCATCTGTAAACTGACACTAGTCCTTAGAATTGGGAGGCTTTAAGAAATGTCATGTGGCATGTTCACCGGCACTCAGTTACCAGTGTTAGGTGGTTTTACACTAGCTGGACCAGACATACTACTGCATTGTTTGCAGCTATAAAGATGCATTTCTGAGTACAGGACACATGGTTTTTCCAAGTTGAGTGAATCTGAAGCTCACTGGGACAGAAGTGCTAGCACTAGAGATTTGTATCCATGACAAAGGCATGTCATTCTAAAAGTCCACCCATCCCAGTGTGAGACCAAGAGTCTGTGAATTGCAACCTTCACATTCCCCTAAGAATGGTTCTAAACAGGGCAGAGTTTGACTAGAAGGAAAAATGGATGCCTAGCGTCTGTGCACTCATCTTCTGAGTGTGTCTCCTCCTCTCACTGACAACGTTTTGGAGTTTTCTTTGTTGTTTTGATTGAGGCAGAGTCTGCCTGTGTCATGCTGCTCTGAACTCCTGACTTAGTTTCTTCAGCACTAAGAATACAGGTGTGTCACCACACCTAGCGGGTATGGTTTTTATCTGGTTTGCTGCTGTAACACAAATCCTAGCCAAAATTTCCCAAACCTTAACAATCATTTCAACAAAACCACACAAATCAAGATGGCAATGTTTCCATTAAAGGATATACAGGGTAGGAAATGTTGAGTTACAAATCCACTTTTCTGTTTCTCCGGAGATTCAATATGCTGCCTAGAGGAATCCTACCCGTGAAACTGGGAAAGAGTCATGGTAGGTTGCTCACTTGTTTGGAGTAGTGTTAAGTCGGTGTCCAGCCTCCACACAGGATCAGAGTTCTCAACTGGAAGTAGGGATGTCAGGAAGGCACATAGTAAATAAACATGGACTACTTTTTGGGTACAAACTGACAGGCAATTTTTCAAGGCTTAAAGTTACTCTCTCTCTGCTCTGCTCTCTTGCCCACAGCTTGAAGCTGCACTCACTCTGCATTCTCCTGCACACTCTGCTTTTCTCCTGTGCATTCCCCTTTTACACACACACTTTCTTCACATACATCTAACACACATCACACACACACCACATGCACCCTCCTCTCTCTCTCTCTCTCTCTCTCTCTCTCTCTCTCTCTCTCTCTCTCTCTCTCTCTCTCTCTCCCCTCTCTCTCTTTCTCCACCTCACATTTTTTCTTGCCCCATTCTTTCATTGATACTCCAGAAGCAGGTAGAAAAAAAGACACTGTATAATCATTGCCAAATCAAATTCCAAAGAATAACCACATCCCACAAAGAATTAAGAATCACAATTGTTCCCCAAAGTTTTAAGCTTCCCCTATTCCCAGGCCTGTGGCCAAAATAGTGATTGCAAACTTATAATTATTTAAACTTTAACTCTTGACTTGTTATCCTTCAGAGCTCTGAGGTCAGCTACTCGTATTTTCCTACACAGCTCTAATGATAAATGACATGGGCAAATCTGTGGAACAGTGACCAGAAAGAATCAAGTTAACCCTTAACTCAGCAGTTTCTCTAGCTTTCTGTTCCTGTACATTGTACACAGTGACTCTTCTAAGAGTCCCAGCATTATGACTTAGTTTTACTAGTATATAATGTTATGCATTCTATACTTTCTTATCCAGGAACCACTCTCAAATGTTGTGCAAAACTTATTTCATAACTTCAATCATTTTTTTCCCTTCTCAAGGTCCAGTGTTGGTTCTAATTCATTTTCTAATAGTTTCTTCAAACTTTCTTCACAAGTCAAGCATTATTCTTGAACTACCACTGTGCAGTTATTGAAATGTTTCCAAGAGAACACATAGCATGCGCCTGGGCCGTTAGGACTGTGCTGTGCCCCTGTGCTTCAGTTTTTAATTGTTTAGGAATCATTACATCAAGGAACATCTAGTTTCACAGCATTCACCAGGGCAGGAGAAAGAGGTAGGGAAGTCAGGTATAGTGAAATAATTGTGCACACCAAGGCCAACTGAAAAGCCTTCACACACAAATGGAATCTATACAGTCGTTGTCCAGGGCTAAGGTTAGGAGAAATGGGAACAACTGTTGTTTACAAAGAGCTGCCTCTGAGATGTTCCCATCCCAGGCTACTGCTGGCAGTCCCAATGTCATGGTATGCTGTCCCCAGCAGTTAAGTAGTTGTGCTGTTGTTGATGACTGGGTTCTGGAACAACAGCTCTTCAGTGATTCTGGGACTCAGAGTGTGTAACAACAAAAGCTCGGGGTGCTAGCCCAGTGAATAGTCTGCTGAGTGCAAAGACTAGAAATGGGAGGAAAGAGATGTGTGAATGAGACTAGATTAGAGCATTAAAAATGTTGATTGGGACATAACAGAAAAGGCCTGCCCAGTTCAGTACCATCCTAAGCTGGTATCTCAAGGTGCTGCTGAAGGACAGTTTTGGTTGACTCAAGGTCAAGTCAAGATTCAGGTAAGTTCTCCAAAACAAAACATAGCTGTATCCACTAAGTTATTTCATAAAGAAACCCACTTGAAGATGCTGATGGCACTCTTACTATTCTACAGCCTATTTAATAAGCAGGTTAGCATCGAGCTCTGTGTTGGATAAAGCACAGTGTATGATAAACCCTGTGGTTGGATAAACCACTGGGTATGTGGCTTCTAACAGATCCTGTCAGCTGGAACAGCTGCTCCGTTCTCCCACAGAGTTCTCAAGCAGAATCCCTTGACAATGGAAACTCGATGTACCATAACCAAGCCCATCCTCTGCGTTCACAGGAAGGCAAAAGCGAGTCCCTGGGGTAATAGCCATAGCCTCTCTGTTCTTTTTTCAGGATCCCTCCCTTTCAGTTGCATTAATAGGCTTCTTTCTGTCCACTCCTACTCTGTAGCCATGCCCTCCTTTCATGCCATTGCTGATTCTAATAACCCTCACCCCTGCCCTCTCTTATCTCCCTCACGCCCCATTAGAACTGCTTCTCTACTCATCCCCTTCCATGTTCAGGTTCATTTTGTGAGCCGCTGATTTTAACCAGGGCCATCTGTGTGACCCTAGTCTTGGAATAATCCATGGACACACCGGTGGCTAAGCACTGGATATACAACTGAAGACAATGGTGCCCTCCCACAGTCTATCGGTAGCCAGTAGTTCAAAGGGATAGGCAGGGCCCATAACCACCTTCCCCTGCAAGTACTGGTAGTTGTATAGGGCCAGTCTCTCGAAGGCTCATTACAGGTAATCACAGCTGCTGCACTTTCATTACGGCAACCATTTTGCTATTTCCATAAGATGGCATTCTGCAGTCTTTCTCCCTATCCACTAGAACTTAGATTCTTTTTGCCTTCTCTACAATGCTCCCCTTAGATGTGGTGATATACATGACTTGTTTAGGGTTGAGCATCCAACCATTACTTATTCACAGGAGCTTGAGAAGCCAGGAGTCTTTGTGGTCATAGCTGTTCACTGCAAAGGAGGCTTTTCCTATTGGGGTTGAGAATAGCATTTGTTTAGGGCTATAAACAGATAGTTAAAAGACAGATTTGGCACTGTGTCAATTTAGCTAAGCAACAGAAATAGGTTCCTCTCTGGGGCTTATACCATCCCTAGCCACATGGTTTGGGTTTATAATACCAGTTTATAATACCAGGTGTGAATTCTCTGAAGCAGGCCTTAAATCAAAGCAGAGAGTGGTTGGGTACCCCCTTAACCACTGTACCACTATTGTAGAAACAGACTCATCTTGCCTGGCACGTTGTTAGTGTCCTTCACTGGATAAAGCAACCTGCATAGCATCTTCTGACACTATAAAACTAGACAGCAGGGAGAAACATTTCCAGCTCGGGTCCAGTTTGATTTCTCTATGTCCTGCAACCAAAGTATGTCGTGTTTTACAACAACGGAGTCCTATCATCTCTCTGTGATAGATAATCAAGAGGGACAACAAGAACCCATCTCTCTGCGATAAATAACCAAGAGGAACAGCAAGAACCCATGCTGTTTTGCAGCAGCCAGAGCATCCCTGACCAACGGTTCATGCAGAGGTGTCTGCACCAGGCACTTGGTTTTTTTTGTTTAAAATTTGAAGCTTTGAGCAACAGCTGTGTAGGGTACCACCCTTCTAGCTATTTTTTTTATTATATTTTTAATTGGGTTACAAGATGGTAGGTTTCCTTATGGCTTTTTTTGTATGCCCTCTATCTTGGTTTACCCTCCACCCTCCTATCTGTCTCTCCAAACCACTCTCCCGCCTAAAACTTTCCTTGTAAAGTTTTTGTCATTGTTTGTGTGTTGTTTGTTTGAAGGAGTGCTGGAACTAAAGGCATGTGCCACCATGCCCAGTTCAAAGAGTGTTTGTTTGTTTGTTTGTTTGTTTTAGGATCTGAGATGGTGTCACCTTCCTGTAATCACAACACTCTGGAAGTTGAGGTGAAAGGATTGTAAATTTTAGGCCAACCTGAGCTGTACAGCAAAGGTCCCATCTCAGGGAGGGAGAGGATGAGAATCTGAACAAGGAAGCACCTGACTCAGGCAAGAGGACTGCCTTGCCTCTCCTTTCAGGAACCTGGAGGGATGCTTGCCCAGCAACCACGTTGGCTGGGTGGAACCTGAAGATGGCAGCCAAGCAAGCACCTGAGGACGATGAAGTGGGAAGACGAAAGGACCCACTGAGAGTACAGTAAAGCTGCCATAGTAAAGCGGAATTCTTTCTTACTTACACGGTTACCATTTACCTATGCAGCAATTCTGAACCTGATATACCTATGCATGTAACAATGTCTCCTAAAATAATGCCTTTCATATCCTTCTTACCTTTTCCCCCATCAGGAGTAGCCATATGCATAAGCATCGAACATGCCAACGACATCATGCTTATATTTACAGGCCTAGACTCTCAAATCCAAAAGCTATACAGTCACCTTTGATACACTGACACACATTGTGATACGCTGAATGAGGGTCACCCAACATGTCCATATCCTGCTGAAGCCTTCAAAGTTACATTGTAGGGCCAAAGAGTCTCTAGCAATGTGATCAAGTTAAAGACCTTAGCATGGGGACGTTAACCTGATTTATTCATGTGGTCCTGATCTAAGGGTAAGAGTGTTTACAAAGGATGAAACAGGAGTCAAAGTTGGAAGGAACAGTTTGATAAAGGAAGCAGAGGTTGAAGTGATGTGGCCACAGCTGAAGGATGACCATCCTGGCTAGAAAGGCAGAGATGCACCTGCTCCTGCCCCGCCCCTGCCTCCTAAGTGCTGGGATTAAAGGCATGCACCACCATTGCTAAACTCAAGGAACATTCTTAACTTTACCCTCAAGTCTGACCCTTTTATACTTCCTATCTTTGGCATTTAATATTCCAAACCATAAGTGACCTGTGTACCTTGGGTTGTTCCGCACTTGATCTTTCAGGCACAGACGGATACCTAGTTCTACATGCTGCCATGTAGGTCACTAATCCAAGCCCTTGTTATCTTCTGTCTAACGACTCTTAATGGGAGCACTGGACAATGGTTAGGGTCATTTTCATTTGTCTACGCTGTTGGTGAAGGTGCTACTGGATAATAATACCCAGTAAGTAAAACCAAGGATGCTGCAGAAGACACGCCTCAATGCCCCAAACAAACAAACACCAATGTGATGACAAAGAAACCTCTGGAACCTTCAGCCCCATCTCTGCCTCCTGTGGTAAGGCATCACTGCAAGCATCACAAACCTCCAGTTCCCTGCTTGTATCTTGTCTGCTGCAGGGGGATGAGGGCCATTGACATGGCAGTGGGTAAATGTGCCCGCTGCCTGATGGTATGAAGCTCACTGCCTGACTGTGATTCTCCAAACTCCCACAAAGGTGGAAAGAGAAAATCCACTCCACAAAACCGCTCTCTGACCACCATGAGTGTGTGCTGTGGCACACCGTCATCACCACACAAAATTCTTTTATAAAAGAGAGACAGGGAGAGGGTACACACAAGCACACACACGCGCGCGCGCGCGCACACACACACACACATACACACACACAAGAGAGAGAGAGAGAGAGAGAGAGAGAGAGAGAGAGAGAAGAAATCTGGAGGTTGTGATGCAAAGGGAAAGAGAAACATGACAAGCACAGAAAGCCTAAAGAACATGAACTCATTATTATTATTATTATTATTATTATTATTATTATTATTATTATTATATCCTTTTTTAACCGTCCAGTCATTATTCTCTGCCCTCTGACTGTTCCTCATACCATTCCTCCTCCCCCATCTCCAAGAGGATGTCTCCACCCCCCACTCCTACTCCACCAGACCATTCCCTGGGGCTTCAAGTCGCTAGAGGGTTAGTTATGTCTTCTCTCACTGAGGTCAGACCAGGCAATCCTCAGCTGTAGGGCTCAGAGGTTAAGGGCACTGTCTGCTCTGCCAGAGGTCTTAAGTTCAATTCCCAGGAACTTGGTGGCTCAAAACATCTGTCCTAGGATCTGGTGCCCTTTTCTGACATGCAGGTGTACATACAGACAGAACACTAATTTGTATAAAATGAACTCACCTTTTAAAAGAGAATATTGGTTATATAGGCTCACAGGAAGCTGGGGATGGGCTGGTATAAGGAAGAGGTTTTGGAGAAGTGTGACGCAGCAGGGAGCCTATAGAGAACATCTAGTTCAGTGTTTCTGAAAGATTGTAAATGATTAACCAGAGGCAATGGATACATTAACGGTTTTGATCTTTCTGCAATGTGCACATAGAGCAAAATACCACACTGAGCCCCACAAAGGCATACAAGTATTGCACTGAAGTACTAGTTGGTGATTGTCAGGGTGTTGTTTTGTCTGAGGAAAAAAATAAATAGATTCTTGGTACAGCCATTGGTAACATGCCAGTAGGGTCTAAACTACAGATTTTTTTTGTGATACAAAACAGGTTCACATGTGGAACACTTTGTCCCCACCGAGTAGCTCTGTTTTAGAAGGTGCTGGAAACTTAAGCACATGAAGCCACTGGAGAAAACCTAAGCAACCATGTAGGTATGCTTTGAATGTTCTGTTTATTCTATGGTTCCTTTGTCTGCTTCCTCTCATTAGGTAAGTAGCCTCTACTCATGTTCCCTGCCACCATGGTTTTCTGCCTTGTCATAGGCCCAGAATTAACATAGTCAGGAACTATGGACTGACCCCCTGAAACCTTCAGCTAAAGTCTTTTTTTTCCCCTTTAAGTTATTCTCTCAGATAATTTGGTCGCAGCAACAGAAAGCTAATTGACCCCCCAAAAAACTAGTAGCAAAGAAGTAGGGTCATTGGTATGACTAAATCTGATCATGTTATTAAACCTTTGGAACTATTTTGTGGGAAGACCTTAGAAGGTTTTAGAGAAAGCCAGAAAGGCAATCAGGGAAGTTAATGGGAAATTCTGGCGAAACTCAGAAGATACACAGTGATGCTGGAAACTTAGACAGTGAAGACTGTGAGGTTTCAGATAGGAAGAAGGACGCTATTCACAGGTGGGCTAGAGGCCATACTACTAAAGACCTTGTCCACAGTTCATCGGTATTGTACCACGGTTGCGGAGTTTGACTTAAATGTGATAGACTAATTAATCTTGTAGAGGACATTGAAGTTATCCCAACATTCCAGTCATGGCATTGGTATTACTGGCTGCCAGCAGCCAGGGTTGTATTAAGAATCAGGAGCAAGAAAGAGAACAGAAAGATTTGAAAAAACATGGGCTTTAGTTAAAAAGGGCTGTGTAAAGGGAAATGTCTTAGTTATCATTCCTATTGCTGTAATAAAGATCCATGACCAGAAGCAACTAGGAGAGGAAAGAGTTTATTTCAGCGTACAACACTTAGATCACGTTCCAGCACCGGCATAGGCCAGGGTAGGAACTCTAGCAGGGGAGCAACCTTGAGGCAGGAGCTGATGCAGATGAACCTGCTCTCTTACAGCCGCACCACCCCTCCCACATAATCACTAACAAAAGGCAGCCAGGCCAATTGTACAGGGGCATTTTCTCAGTTGAAGTTCCCTCTTCCCAGACAACTCTAGCTTGTGTCAGGTTGACATAAAACTGGCAAGCACGTTGAGGCTAAGGACGCAATGGCTTGTGAAGAGATGAGCCAAGTACTTTGCAAAGGGATGATGGAGAAGAGTCTCAGGGACTAGCCAGGTACCAATCATCCTCACAAACTCAGAAGTGCATTCATGCAGTAGTCCCTGCCTTGAGAAGAGAGCTCTGCTCCCTCCGGACTACTAACTTGTTACTTCAGGGTTCACTGGCTCAGGATGCAGGCAAAAGACAGACTCCCAGTGAGAAACAAATAGCAACTATTTCTCTTTTTTTAATAATTCTTTTTAAATTTATTTTATTTATATCAGTACACTGTAGATGTCTTCAGACACACCAGAAGAGGGCATCAGATTCCATTACAGATGGTTGCGAGCCACCATGTGTTTGCTGGGATTTGAACTCAGGACCTCTGGAAGAGCAGTCAGTGCTCTTAACCGCTGAGCTATCTCTCCAGCCCCCATAGCAACTATTTCTTAAAGATTGGTTTCTTTTTATTTTATGTGTGCTTTACCTACATGTATTTCTGTGCACCAGTTGTGTTTATGGTACCTGAGGAGGGCAGAAGGGAGTGTTGGATCCCCTAGAACTGGTATTAAGTAAAGATGGTTGTGAACCACCATGTGGATGCTGAGAATTGAACCCTGGTCCTCTGGAACCGCAGCCAGTGCTCTTAAACCACTGAACGGTCTCTCCAACCCCCAAAGAATAATCTCAGTTGTAACAGTAACAAATGCCAGAGTATCATTTTTGTGTTGCTTTCTCAGCTCCTGATTCCCACAGCATGGTACATGGAAGGGCGGTAGACCAGTAACAGCTTGTGGAAAATTCAAAGTCTAAAGAGTCTCTCTCTCTCTCTCTCTCTCTCTCTCTCTCTCTCTCTCTCTCTCTCTCTCTCTCTCTCTCTCTCTCTCCCCCTCTATCCCTCCCTCTCTCTCTCCCTCCCTCCCTCCCTCCCAACCTCCCTCTCTCTTTCCCTCCCTCTCTCCCTCCCTTCCTCCCTCCCTCTCCTCCCCTCCCTCTCTCTCCCCCTCCCCCTCTCTCTCCCTTCTCTTTCTCTTTCTCTCTCCCTCTCTCTCTCTCCCTCCCTCCCTTCCTCCCTCCCTCCCCCTCTCTCTCCCTCCCTCCCTTCCTCCCTCCCTCCCCCTCTCTCTCCCTCCCTTCTTCCCTCTCTCTCTCCCTTCTTTATCTCTCTCTCTCTCTCTCTCTCTCTCTCTCTGTGTGTGTGTGTGTGTGTGTGTAGATGATGCTGTTTTGTAAAACATTTATTGTCATCTGGAACAAAGATTCTGTTCCCAAGATCAGAGGATACATAACTTCCTGGAGGATTGTCTTCCAACATATCCAATATACCCATGGAGTGTCATGAAACTCCAACAGTGTGACTCGCTGCGTGCAGAGCCAGAACACGGCAGGATTTGGAAGGTCTTAAGTCCAGATCAATTATTACTGGGATTCACTAACAAAGCATGTTTTTGTCTGCCTTGCTACAAACTTTAAAATTTCTTTTTTTTCTTTTTTTTTGCTGTTTGTTGGGCTTTTCTTTTTGTTGTTTCAGTGAAAATGCAATTAGCCCAGGTCTTAAAAAAAAAAAAAAAAAAAGCAAGTCAGGAGAGATGGCTCAGTGGTTAAGAGCACTGGATGCTTTTCCAGAGGTCCTAAGTTGAAGTCCTAGCAACCACATGGTGGCTTGCAACCATCTGTAAAGGTATCTGATGCCCTCTTCTGGTGTGTCTGAAGAGATCGACAGAGTACTCGAATATATTAACAAACAAACAAACAAAAACCAAAAACCAAACCTTTCCTATATAAGTCACGCATTCGAAGTATGTCTAACGAGTATTTCCCATTTAGACCTGTAGGTTCCAATATCTCTCTCCCTCTCTCTGCCTCTTTTGTGTGTGTGTATGTATGTGTACATGTGTGTGTGTGTGTGTGTGTGTGTGTGTGTGTCTGTCTGTGTAGGTAATGCTGTCTTCCAAGACTATTTATTGTACAAACAAGTTTAACAAAGGTTCAATGTCCACGGAAATGGCAGCTGAGAGCCCAGTGAGATGAATCCTGAAGTAGCAGCTTCCTAGGTCTACAGTCTACTGGTCTGTATTCGAACTGACCTGGTTCCACTGAAGGTCTGGGCCAGAGTGGTTGGGGACCACACAGTCTCAGTCATCTTCATATGGATCCACCATGCTGGTATCTCCACAGTTACTCAAGAGATGACCTCTTTCCTCACACAGGTTGTGAAGGGGACAAAATAAAATAAAAGTGGGATATAGAATGCTGTCTGACTTACTGAAAAAGTTAATTGTGAACCAGGTAGTCCTAGTAACTGGACCCTAGATCTGAGACTGAGACGTGGGGACAATGTTGGTATGCTTGGATCTTAAAAAGTGTCCCTCACATTCCTGTACTGAAGGCTGGATCCTCGATGCATCATTCAGAGATAGGGCCTTTGGGGGGGGGGGGGTGACTGGATCTCCAGGGAGCTATGATCACATTTTCAAACTAATCCACTGATGAGATCATAACTTTAGGAGAAACTGAGAGGTGGAAAAACTTTAGGAGGTGGGGCAAGTTGGAGAAAGTGGGTCATTGGGACGTGCCCTAGAAGGGGATGGTGTGTCCCTGTCTATTTCTGTCTTGCTGTCCCTGCTTCTTGGCAGCCATGAGTGTGCAGCCTGTTCTATCACATGCTACCCACTTTCTGGTGCTCTCCCTCACCACAGACCCACAAGAGCCAAGAACCTTGAACTGAAGCTGTGAACCAAAACCATCCTTCTCCCTCTGGGTCGATTTACCTTGGGTATTTCGTCACAGTGACAAAAGGCTGAGGAACAGTGCTAGCCGGAGTTAGGATGTCTGTTTCCTTGGGCTTCTAGCTCCTAGAAGAGGAAGATTTAGCTCACAACCCCATTTTAACCCTTTCCAGTTCAGAGGGTAGAAATTAGCCATGAATTACATTAGCCGAGTTTCTTCTGCATGGATAAAAACAGTAGGACAGATTCTTTTGGAATAGTCGGGATAAACAACTGGGTGTTGAAAATGTCCCTTCCCTCCACCACCCCCATCGGGTGGCCCCTCCACTTCCCTTCCTCCACCTCACTATGGGGCTCCCGCACTTACTGGTCCTGGTGGAGTACCAGAGGACACAGCTTGTATTTTGCTTCTCTTCACAGCCCTAATACTTGACACCTGATTAGCAGCAAGAAACTAACAAACGTCCCACAAACCAATCTGCATGTTCTTCCCAACTACAGTTCAGTGTAGGCTTACATTTTTTCTCTAGACCTGTCTTCTTCAAACATTCTCTATTTTATTTAGGGTTCTCTAATGCTTCAACCTCCCTTTGCTAATTGGAACAGAGGCAGCGGAAGTAAGAAGAATCATCTGGAATAGCATGAAGAATTCTTTGGTGCACATCTTCACAATGCAAGATCATTCTCTCACTCTTTGTGGGGTTCCATTTATACTTTTCCCAAACATCATGTGCCCTCCCACACATCTGCTTCAGCAAAATATCCTCTCAGAAGACAGCTTCCAGAAAAACATCACATGACCCAACGGAGTTTCCAAAGAAACCAGAAATTTCCATTTCAGTTTACCTCTGTGTTTGTGGAGACGTTTTCTTTATCCTTTTTATTCCCAGTGTTGGTTAATTCATCTTAATAAGTTATATGAAGCAGTGGTCTTATACTCCCTCAAGAAATGAAGGTTTGCCAAGAGCAGCCCTGTTCACAGTTTAAGGACGTCTTTAGAGCACAGATTAAAGTGAAAACAAATTGCTGGATCTTTAATGTTTTGTGTTGCCGTTAGCCTGTTCCTCCTTGGGTGTCTTTTATGGTCTTCTCTTCACCTCCTGTTGACTAGCAGACTTCTTTCCCATTCAGAGAGAGGAAATGTTTTGATCTTGTTATCTCTCCCTGACAGGAAGAGAGGGGGTTTGGAACCAAACTGCTTCCTGGGTAGCAAGGTCCTAATGCCTGTTCAGTTGATAACCAGCTCTTACTCAGAACCAGCCTATGGTCCACTTCCCTTGGCTAGGGCTCTCAGTACTCTCTCCTAAGCAGCAGCCCGTGAAGTTCCCAGACCCTTTGAACGGCATGATCAATTAACCAAAGCTTTTCTGGAAGGTCCAGCTACGTGGTGATGAAGTTGTATGACTGTGGATGATCTTGTATGACTGTATATGACCTAGAATCCTGTTCAGTAAATCCTAGATGTTTATTCAGGACTTAACATTGAGCAAAGGTCTAAATGTCCTTTTGTTTTATTGTCAACAGTCAGTCATTGTGAGATTGTGGATGTTGGACTCTCTCTTGCCTCATGGTTGATTCCCTGGCTTTGACAGAAAATTGTTCCTGTGTTTCCCAATGATGTTTAGAACTGTGGAAGTTTGGTTTTAAATGATGGCTCACCGGAATGTGTTCTCCTTCCTCTCAGAGTCTTCCATGGCCACATCGTTAAGTAAATAAATGGCCCACGTCATTCTGATTTGGCCTGGCTTTGCTATATTTGCCTTATATCCTTCTAGAACGCCCAACATGGATTCTAAACAAGCACTGTACACCGAATACTTCACAGATCGTCTCATCTGGTCCTCCTAATGGCCCTGTCAGGTAGGTATTGGTACTCATTTACAGGTTGGGAATCAGAGCTTGTGAAGGTTAAAAGGTCAGCCAGGTTTGCAGCATGTGGGAACGGAGGCTTACAGCTGACGTCGGTGTCCCTGCAGGACTAGGCACATCCTTTCCCAATGAGGCCCAACCAGGCATTCCATCTAGGGAGAAGGGTTCCAAAGGCAGGGAACACAGACCAAGACAGCCTCCCCCACTCCACCTGTTAGGAGACCCACACGAAGGCCAAGGTGCACATTTGTTACAAATGTGTAGGGGGTCTATGTCCAGTTCCTGTGTGCTCCCTGGTTGGTGGCCCAGTCTCTGTGAGCCCCATGGTCTCAGGTTAGTTGACTCTGTAGGTCTTCTCCCACAGCATATATTTAAAGATATATTTTATTTTCTTACATTATGTGTGGGAGTTGCATGGGTACCAGGGACTGCACGTACTTGCAGGCATCTGAGGAGTCCAGAGGCATTTGATTCTCTAGAGCTGTAGTTACAGGTTGTTGTGAGCTGCCCAACATGGGCAGACCTCTGCAGAACCACCTAAACACCTCTGTAGGTGTAATTCTGGTGTCTAACGTGTAAAAATATCCCTTAGATATCCAAAAAGTGCATTTAAACTCAGATCCTTGTCGTAATGCATTAGAGAGCCAGATAAGGACCTGGGACTCCAGACGGAATAAACAAAGGTCAAGTGGAGAGAGCAGGGTTAAAGAAAAAAGAGTTAGATGCTTGTGGGTTTGGGCACCCGGAAGCTGGATATCTGAGCACGTGATCCTGAGGGTGACAGCAACCTTTGGAAACTGGAAGCCAAATCCCTACTCACCCGGTAACAGAAGCAGCGCTTGGTTCTCTGGAGTCACACGGGGTGAAGACAGACAGACATGTTTGACTTAATGCTCTACGATGGTCTTTGCAAAGTAACCGAATTTTAAAAACCAATAAAATGAAAACTGAAATCTCAAAACAAAACAGAGCCAAGAACCCTTGGAAATCATAGAAAGCAGCTGCGCTTGGCTCGTAGTGAACACAAGAGGGCGCTAGGCTCACATGGTTCACTGCCTGCCTAGGAACACATTACTTGAAGAGGCATTGCTTGAGTTATACGTGCTAAACCGACAGATTGCCTCACACTGCAGTATTCACCCCTTAGTAACTATTATCTCCGTTAATGTTATGGGACTCAAAGATTTTACCATCCATGGAATGAGGAATTATACACCTAAAAACAAACAAACAAAAAAAAAAAAAAAAAAAAAACAAACAAACAAACAAAAAACCCCAGAAGTTCTATCGGGTATAAGGAACCGAAAGAAAAGTTCCGAAAGCATTGGTGGAGCCGCCCAAAAGCTCCCAGCTTTTGGTGAAGACTTCAAGTACTATAATTCTGTAGGACACGTGCTGTCTGAACTGGACATTGCTAACCCTTCTAACTCCCCAGCTGGCTCTACACTCACAAGGCAAACTCCCATAATTCCTCAGCTTCTCCGGGCAGGGGGGTGGGTGGGTGGGTTATAGTTCTTTAGGAAGGCTGTTAGGGGAAATCTAAGCACCATTCAGATCTTACCTCGGTGTTTGGAGAAGCCATTACAAGGGAAAAGTGAGAGATGGGGAACAATGGAAATTAGGGCTTTGTCCTGAGTTTGAGACAGAGGTTGTTTTCAGGCAACAGGCAGGGGATAGGCGGCCTGCTTTGTTACCTAGGAAGGGTCGGAGCTGAAGATGCCGGGGTAGGACCCACCGGCAGGGAGGACTTCGACATTCATGGACTCGCAAAGAATAGGATCTTAGTACTCTTGTAGTTGCCTTGACAGGACACCTGACCACAGCATCTTAAGGAAGGCGGGGTTTATCTTGACTCACAGTTTTAGGGCACGGTACATTCCGGCAGTGCACGCGGTGGTACGTGGGGCGGGAGGGTGTTGGGCAGTTAGTTACTTGCACGGCATCTGCAGTCAGGAAGCAGAGACGGGTGGAAGTACTCACCTTGTCCAACGCTTGGTAGAATGACACACACCGAGAGTGGGTCTTCCCTCCTTGGTTAGCCCCATCCTCACGGGTACACAGACTCACCCAGAATCTTGTCTCTTCCAGGGCCCAAGACCTTGTCAAATTGACAAGGAGTGTTAACCATCAGAAGAGGTCAGTGTAGAGAAAGAAGGCATGAGGGATAGATAGCCTTAGGGTATCAGACACCACACCTCTGTCTAGGGAAGACTGCAATCCTAGTGTTAGAAGCTGCAGAGACAAAAATGACAAGGACCAGAAGTTGCAATCAGAGAAGCCTCTGACTACATTTAAGAGAACATGTTCCAGAAGGGAAGCCTAATAGTGTTCTAGGGGACAGACATGTTACCACAGAAGCAGGTTGTCAAGATGGACCCCAACTCGAAAGAATCGACATGATACTAACTGTTCCTTTGCTTTTTCTGCTATAGCTAACGATCACAATTCAGAGGCTTAAGAAATACAAGCAGATATGAGTTCTGTAGAAGCTCAACATAAGTCTCAATAAACGCCAATCAAAGTATCTGCAATATTTTAAAATAATGGCTTCTAGCTATATTCTAGGACAGAGCCTCCAGATGCAATCTGGAGTTCACAGGGAATAAAGGGTCAGAGGAACACAGGAAATCACACTCTAAAAGGTGTGATGAGAAAAATCCAGACTATAGAAAGCTGTGTTAGACTAATGGCTCACTTCTTTAAAGCACTGTGAGCAAACCCAAAATGCAAACAAGTCACAGTCTGAAGGCTTAGAAATGCATCAACCAATTCTAATGTATTGATTTGGACTGCATCTTAACTCAAACAAACTTAAAGATATATAAGGCAATTAGGGAAAGGAAGCAGGAACTGAATAATTGATGGTATTAGGAATGTTTGATTGCCTTAGGTGCTACAGTGAATTGGTTAAGTGACATGTATCTGGGATTTGTGGTAGAGGAATCTAGAGGCAAAACCAGGGTTACATGGAACAAGATGAGAAGCAAGGTTGACCAAGTTGATCGTGTGGTCCCCAGGCGATGGAGATGGGGACATTCACTTTTCTGCTTCTTTAATTTTTTTCAAGTTTGTATAATTAAAAGAACATCATGAACTGTGGCTTAAGCAGTGTGAATATTTCTTTATTTTCTGTTTTTGAAGTAGCATCTTATGTTTTCCAGGCTAGCCATGAACTTCCGATATGAACGGAATCATCCAGCCTCCACCCCCACCCCCCAGGGCTCGGATTACAACTTCCTACCACCAAGTTCATCCATCCTTCCTTCCTTCCTTCCTTCCTAAACAATTCGGTAAAAATATGGAGATTAAAAAGCTGAAAGTATGTGTCCTTAAAATAACTTAAAATTATCTAACTACATTAACCAGAAATTTAAAAAAAAATAGAAAAGAAAGGTAGAAATGTGAGTGTATATTTTCTTTTAAAAATTTTTTGTAGCTATAACAATTATCAAGTGTCATTCATAGCACATGGTGAGCATTTTTCTAAATGCTTTAAAATATTTCTCAACAGATGGATAAGTACGACATGATGCACATACAATCAGATGCCATTGTTTCACAAAAGGAGAGTGTCTTATTTCTGTAACAAAATATCCCACAAGAGCAATTTAGGGGAAAAGTTACTTTAGTTAACCCAGAGCAGGAGATACAGCCCATCAAGACAAAGAAGAAATGGGAGGGGAAACAGGAAGTAGTTAATCACATGGTGTCCACAGCCAGGAAGCAGAACGTGGCTGTTTTATTGTACTGATCCAGCCCGGCCTTGGTAGGGGTGGAATGACACGGTCCCTGCCCCGAGAGCGGGCCAGCAGGATTCTCTGGCTAGTAGATTGACAGTGTTCTGCTTTTCACTTGGGCCCCAGGCCTTTATGATAACGTTGTAATAACTCATTGTCTACACTTAAAGTATTCAATTAATTTTTTATTTAAATTCAGATTGATGGGTACTAAAGGAAGGTAGCTCCTGACCTAGTATTTGTAACAAAATACTGTTTTCCATGACACTCCAGGGCATGAGACTAACTCCTGTGGTGCTGAGAGGAAGATGACACCCTTCATGTTCTGCTCTGGAGCAAGTCTCTAGTGCTTGTGAGTCACTAAACATTACTATTATTGGGTTGGGGTTGAAGTTTGAAGAGGGAGTTGGTAGGAACCAGACACCCATACCACACACCTAGACTTGAGCAACTTGGCTATGCCCAGCCCGAGGAGAGTCCTCCCAAGTCAGCTGACAGATGTTAGACAAAGTGAAAGTCAGCTTAGTCTCATAACGATGGCCTATGGTAATTAGAAAATTTATGAAAGCGGAAGCAGGAGGATCAGCAGTTCAGGTCATCTGTGGCTACACAGTAAGGGAGAGGCCAGCCTTTGCTCCAGAAGATCCTGTCTCATGAAACCAAAAAGCAAAAGCAAACAAAAGAAGAGGGAAAAAAAAACTGCTTTTGTTTTCTGCATGATCTATGTTCTCAATGTCTCAAAAATTAATGCTCGCTGTTGGAGCACAGGTGAGTGTGCGTCAGTGTCTGAGGTGTGAGGGCCGTGGTCAGCCATTTCCATGCTCTAGAGGGTAAGCTGCCGTCACCTCCCACCAGAAGTCATCAGCTTTTCACATTAAGTGTACCCCACAGGACCCACTCAGAACCAGCTACATGACAGGCTCCAAAGGACTGTCACTGGACTGAAGTTTAGCAAAGGTCAAGGAGGACATTCTCTCTTAATAGAAGGTCGTCCACATGGAGGCGCAGGAAGCACTGGTTAGCAACTGTAACAAACAAAACCATCACACAATGAAAGAGAGGCACAGGTACTGTCCAGTGACAGGCACCGAAAGCCCTACTTGCCAGGTCTCTAACCAGATATTTGGTTTTTTGAAAGTCACAGTACTCAGGGGCCCAAACATTGCAGGACTTGGGGGTTAGCCCAATCGAAGGATGCTAGCACATGGTAGAGCTGGCCCTGCCACTACCCCCCCCTGTGGTGTGTGAATGAGAGAGGGATACTTTTTCCCCACCTTACCCCTCCCCACCTGCAGAAGGCAGGATACCTGGCCCTGGGGTCATGGGAGCAGGAGAGCTGACCCTGCCCTTCACCTGCTGCAGCACTTGGAAGAGCAAGCCCTGCACCTCACCTGGGCAGCAGTGTAGAAATGACCTTGACAGCAGGGGTATGGGCAAGCTGGCCCTGAAGATGGGAGAACAGGCCCCGCCTTCCACCTGCTGCTGCAGCTGGGAGAGCAGGCCCTGCACCTCACCTGGGCAGCACTGTAGAGCTGGCCCTGGATGTGGGGTTGCAGCTGAGCTGGCCCTGCTTCTTCTTGTCTGCTGGGCACTGGCAGGTAAGAGGGAAAGACACCCTCCTCCCCTCCCCCATATTTAAGGCAGATTGGGAGTGGGAGGGCTAGCCACATATGTCCCTGACTGGCTGTAGCACTCAGGACAGCAGTCCCTGTACCTCACCTGGGCAGCAGGGTAGAGATGGCACTGGTGGTGGGGGCTGAGGGTGAGCTGGCCCCCAGGGCATGAGAGCTGGCAGGCTGACCATCTCAATGCCTCTCAGGTCCAGATCCAGAGCTTTCAGTTGGTTCACCCCAACCTCTTCTCCATCAATGAACTGTAGGAAGGGGGTGATTTTAAATCTCCATGACACTGGGTAGCAACAGGCTATCCAAGAGGAGTCCCAGTGAGGGTCCAGTACTGATGGAGTAGCAGAAGCCAGAGGCCTCAGGTCACTGCAATGAACATTTCAAACAAAGGATTGTAGACAAAAGGAATGCTGTGGGCACACAGACACACTACAGCTGCCATGGGATTTATTTTCCCTCTGTTGCAAGGGTGGGGGGCAGGTACGAGGGGAGGGAGGATGAGTAGGATTGGCGTGTGTGATATGAAGTTCAAGAACCAATAAAAATTTTAAAATCTAAAACAAAACCAAAACGATAACATAACAAAAAGCCCATTCAACAATGTTGGTTTTATTTCAATATAGAAGTCATTGCAATGACTTAGGGGTGAGGAGGTTACCCTTAGGACCGATCCAGCTGGTCTTCTTTTCTCCCTAGCGCAGGGCCATCTGCCTTGGCTGCTGAGAGGTGCCTGGTCCCATGCTGCACGGAAGTGACCCACAGTGCTAGCAAAGCTGGGATCACATTGCCAGCTAATCAATTGCAATCTTCTCAGTAGTTATGAGATTCCCCAAAGCTTGGCCTGCTGGGCTCTGTCAACCACCCAGCATCTCTCAGCATTATCACCCTGTCTGATTCTTCTAAGTCTTACCCACCAGGATGCTTCTGCACAAAGGAGGTCAGGCCTTCCAAAGGACTGTCTGTGGACATCTTTATCACTATTTTCAGTGTGTGTGTAGATGCACTCACACATCTCATGATTAACCTGTGTACTTGTATTTGTGTGTCCTTTCGTACATGCACATGTATGCTCACCTTTATGTGTGTGAAGGACATGTCTGCACACGCACTTCAGTCTCAAATGTCAACTCACAGGTGCTGAACACCTTGACTTTTGGACACAAGCTTTCCCAAGACCAAATGCACCTGTCTAGCCGGATGGTGGTGGTTAATCAGGAGGAAGAAGAGGGAGATCTTGGTGAATTCTGGGCCAGCCTGGTCTACAAAGTGAGTTCTAGGATAATCATGACTCAACAGAGAAACCCTGTCTCAGCAACACCCCCCCCCCCAAGGAGGTGTATATATCCCCAACTCAAAGTACTAGGTGACAAGCTTCAGCCAGCATGCTGGTTCCCCTTGTGTCTGGGGAATAAACTCAGATCTCACATGGGAAGCAGGCACTGTGTGGCTGGACAGTTGTCATCTCAGGCTCCGTGTGCTTCTGAATCTCACCTGGGCTGTAGATGTCACATTCTTGACTTGGAGGCTGGCCAACTCTCAGTAAGGACTTGGGGGTATCTATGCAACTTCTCCAGGGACATTTACCAGGCAGCTCAGGTATTGTTCCTTTATTATGCACGAGAAAAAGGAAGAACAAAATCATGTTAGGCAGGTGTACCGGTAGAAGCTCCCTCAACCCCTTGTTAGTATTTAAAGCATGGTCTCCAGCAAACCAGGTGCACTGATATGGTGCTGCTATAGAACTACCACAAGGGGGCAGTACAACATCAGTTTCTGACTGATTGCAGGCCCAGCAGCCTTCCTGCCTTCCTCATTGGCAAAGGTTTGGGGCTCTCCATGTTCTCTATACCTCCTTCCCTATTTCCTCACAAGGGACTATCCGGAGCACTTGTCCCGAAAGGGCCAGCAGGGAGCACTGGATGCAGAGTTCCTCACTCCAAAAGGACCAGCAGGGAGCACGGGCTTCACAGATCCTCAGTGAATCCCACAGGGCCAGCAGGGAGGATTTCCTTCCTCACTTCTCACTCCCGTGCACGGGGGAGGAGCTCTGTGCTCCGGCTAATTCTAGATGTGAGTCACGGGACATGGTTACTGCACATATGGATACCCAGTTTTCTGAGAGGACTTCGGATTTGCAGGGGATGTGTAGCTGTTAGGAGCTTCCGTATCGATTCTCTCAGATGTGGGCACTAAGATTCGGGGGTGGGGGTGGGGTGGTGTTTGTTTTTAAACAGAGTGTCATGAATTCTAGACTGGTCTCTAGATGACCTTGACTGTCTGGTCCACTTGTCTCCACCCAACCCCCAAGCCTGACTGATTTAATGCTAGCCAAGAACCCAGGGACTCCTGCAGGCTAGGCACACTGAGCTATAGCACAAGGTTGTTGTTGTTCTTAAGTCTCCCACTGCCACCAAATCTAGTCTGCTGTCCCTAGATAGTCCAGGCTGGCCTTGAATTTAAGGATAGTTTCCTGTCTAAGCCACCAGAGTCCTGAGATTACAGGCATACACCTTCACCATAGCTCTACCATCCATCCAGTGAACTGTCTGGCTTTGTGTCAACTTGACACAAGCTGGAGTTAGCACAGAGAAAGGAGCCTCAGTTGAGGAAATGCCTCCATGAGATCCAGCTGTAAGGCATTTTCTCAACTAGTGATCAAGGGGGAGGGCCCAGCCCATTGTAGGTGGAGCCATCCCTGGGCTGGTAGACCTGGGTTCTATAAGAAAGCAGGCTGAGCAAGCCAGGGGAAGCAAGCCAGTAAATAACATCCCTCCACGGCCTCTGCATCAGCTCCTGCTTCCTGACCTGCTTGGGTTCCAGTCCTGACTTCCTCTGATGATGAACAGCAATGTGGAAGTGTAAGCTGAATAAAACCTTTCCTCACCAACGTGCTTCTTGATCATGATGTTTGTGCAGAAATAGAAACCCTGACTAAGACATCAGTCTTAAAAATCCACAAATTTGCTAAATGTGAGGTAAGGGAGACTGCCTAAGGAGCAAGGGGACTAGATCTTCTAACAGTGGGCATGGCCTCTATCTTCCTTTTCTGTCAGCTGTCTGTTTGGGCTCAGACTGGTAGTGGCCTGTGCCTTCTCGTCTGTCCATGGTGTTGCATAGAAACGTTAGCGGAGGTCAGCTCGAGGGATGCTCCTTAGAACACACCTGCAAAGCTACCTGGCTACACGGGGGACAGTCATGAAAACTGCTGCATGCTGACCTGGGTTTCCCTGGGGTGGTTCAGGACTGGTACAGCCCTTTCCCTCTCTCCACCAGCTCCCACCTCACCAGCTTCAGAAGAGAGAAGTCCTGCTACAGCTCCTGCCTCTAGTACTATGTTCTCAGTAGGAAAAAATGAGTCATCTAGAAAGCAAGGGAGAAAACGCAGTCAGTGGTGCAGGCCTGTAAGTCCTATGGAGGAAGAGAATCAAGAATTCGAGTTCTTCCCCAGCTACAGAGTGAGTCCCAGTCGCGCCTGGCCTACGGATGTGACTCCTCGGTTGGAATGGCTCTCGCACAGCATGTAGGAAGCCCTGGGTTTCTTCCCCAGAACCAAGTAAACCAGGATTGGTAGGTAAATCCTGTAATCCCTGCATTTGGTAGAGGGAGGCAGAGAATTCGAAACTCAAGGCCATGCACAACTACATAGATTTTAAAAAGCGAACATTTAGGCTAGGTGCACAGCTGTCTCCCCTACATCAGTTGGCAGAGGGCAGGGGGGTCACCCATCCTTGGCTGCCTGGACTTTGTGCAGAAAATTGGAGACAGAAGAAGAGGAAAGGAAAATAAAGGATTCCTCCCTAGGAAGACCTCTGGGAATTCACTGGCGAAGAAAAGAAACGACAGGAGTATAAAGTTTAGTCAGGTTGGTAGTGAGGACAAAAGGTAGTGACAGAGTTGGAAAACTAGATATTGCTATAAGGATTGAATTTGTGCATAATACTATATGACCACAGAGGTGTGTGTGTGTGTGTGTGTGTGTGTGCGCGCGCGCGCGCGCGCGCGCGCGCGTGTGCACACATACATGCATGAATCTGTTTGTCCTCATACATTTAGGCCAGGAATATTCATCAAATGCTTTTCAATCTTAATTGAAGACAGGGTGTGATGGTTTGTATAGACTTGGCCCAGGGAGGTGTGGCACTATTAGGAGTGGGTGTGTCACTATGGGTCTGGGCTTTAAGACCCTCATTGACCTTCCCAGAAGCTAGTCTTCTGTTTGTCTTCAGAACAAGATGCAGAACTCTCGGCTCCTCCTGCACCATGCCTTCCTGGATGCTGCCATGTTCCCACCTTGATGCTAATGGATTGAACTTCTGAACCTGTGAGCCATCCCCAATTAAATGTTGTCCTTATAAGAGTTGCCTTGGTCACGGTATCTGTTCACAGCAGTTGAACCCTGACTAAGACACAGGGCGTAGCAGTGATCTCAGGCCAGCAAGCTCCTGCATCTGCTCTCAACTCCCAGGCCTAAGACACAAGGATGCTGCCTTGTCTGATTTTTACGGGATCTGTTTGTTGCACAGTGACACTTCCCCCAACACCCAGCTCCCTAGCCACGGGGATCAGATCTGATGGTTCAAAATGCGTAGACTGTGCACGTCCCTTTTCAGACAGGATTCCACCCAGCCTGGAACATACCCTGAGCTTGAACTGTTGATATTTGACAGGCAGAGCGACTATAAACTGAACTTTCTGCAGTGGAGGATTAGAGACAGGAAGATGAGGATCCTGCTGTCATCTTTGGCTACAAGGTGGCCTGTTGGGTTATATGAGGTCCCTACTAAGACACAAATGCTAATACATTACAGTGCACCTAAGGGGGAACTGAGGCATCAGGGCCTACAGGAAGTGAAAGCCAGCCTGGGCCATACCTGAATGTCATTCCATCTGAATTATAGATGAGACTTTGTGAACACTAAAACCAGCATGGCAATACTATTCCTATGAGCCAAAGCAGAAATAATAACCCAAATGTCAGATTATACAATGGAACTGTACCTAAGGATTTGAATACATCTATTCCAGTATAAGTACAAATAACATCTCATCTACCACCGCACTCAACATCAAATGTGGGATAAGCTCTGTTTATTTTATTTATTTTATATAAGTACACTGTAGCTGTCTTCAGACACACCAGAAGAGGGCATCAGATCCCATTACAGATGGTTGTGAGCCACCATGTGGTTGCTGGGATTTGAACTCAGGACGTCTGGAAGAGCATCCAAGCCATCTCTTCAGCCCCTGTTTGTTTTATTTAACAGAAAGCATTTATACAACCCTTGAATGCACCAGACAAGAGACTCATGCTATTTAATAGAGAAAACTCAATCTTCATATAGCCCTAATTTACAGAAAGTAAAGTCACTACTTGGGCACATAGCTCCCCACCGAGGGCCTGGTGTCAGAAGCCATGCTGTCACCGCTGAGCCATATCCCAGCAGTTGGGTGGAGCGATTGACTGTTTCCCACCCTGCCTTCTGCATAGGAAAGTTGACTGGTCTGCGGTGGGCTTGGCAGGCACTCAGATAACTAACACCGGTCCTGCTGTCAGACTGAGTGCTTCATGGATCACCCAAGCTAGGGCATGTTAATAATTACAGTGGGAAAACAGTTTAGTCCAGGATGGGTCCAGTGAAGCAGACGGTACGGTGACCTGTGCGACGACTCTCTGGTACCGGAAGTGAAATCAAGACACAGGAGGTTCACTCACGTGGCCGAGATCGCATACTGGCAGGTGATGCCCCCGGGAACTGGAAACCAGGAAGTCAGTTCAGAGGCTTCAGTGGTGGCGTGCTGCTAAGGAAGCCTCAGTTACACAGCCACATACCCCACTACTGCACGCTATACCCACAATGCCCACCTTCTAATGAATGTACACCAGAGCATCAGTGTACCCCAGATGTACCCCAAGTCATCTTTGAAGAGAGATCTCTGCAGGGAATAGACACCTTTATATACATGGATGTGTTGCTGAAAACATTTGAAAAATGTTCCAGGAATATCTGTTAAATATTAACTCATAAATACCTGGAGTCTACATACACCACACATACATACATACATACATACATACGACAAACAGACACACAAACATACACCACAGACCATATCACACGTGCATACCACACATACATATTTGATTTTTCAAGACAGGGTATCACTATGTAGACCAGGTTAGCCTAAGACTCACAAAGATATGACTGGCTCTACCTCCCAAGTGTTGGGATTAAAGTTGTTCACTAACCACTACCCGGTGTATCTTTCTGTAATTGATTTCTGATTAAATTCTCTTATGGTCTGAGGACATTCTTTGTAAGATTTCTATTCTTTTATACTTTATCAGATTGATTGATTGATTGGTTGGTTGATTGATTGATATGGGTACCCATAATTATATGGGTGCTGCATGTGCATGGAGGTCAAAGGGCAACTTGCAGGATTCTGTTATTTTCCATCATCTGAATTCCTGGGGCTGAACTCGTGTTATCAGGACTGGCAGCAAGCATATTACCTGGTGAGTGTTCTTGTAGCTCCAACTACTCAGGTGTCTGTCTACTCTTTTACACGGAATGTGAGGTTATTTCCTCTTGGTGCTCATTTGCCGTCTACACTCCAAGACTGTGCTGTCTGCTTGGACTCAGTGGAGAGTTCTACAAATGGTGGTTAGAAACCATGGGTTAGTTTTATACAGGTCTTCTGGATTTTTTGGTCTGGTCTGACTGTTCACACTAACTGTTCCTGAGAGAAGTATTGAAGTCAGTTATAATTTAAATTTGTTTCTCTTTGTAGTCCTGCCTGTTTTTTTTTTTTTTTTTTTTTTACTATTTCGTAATAGTACTTTTCCCCCTGATAACGACACTTGTTCTAAAATCTGTTTTGCTGTGAATATAATTTAAGAATGCTTTTGAAAATTCTTTTATTGTATTGTATTGTATTTATTTTACGTGCATGAGTGTTTTACCTGTATGTACGTCTGTGTACCACATCCACACCTGGTGCTTGAGAGTCCAGAAGAGGGCGTCAGATCTCCTGGAACTGGAGTTATGGACAGTTATGAACTGCCATACGAGTGGAGGAAATTGAACCCAGAACCTTCAGAAGGGTAGCCAGTGCTTCTAATCCTGGGTCAACTCTTCAGCCCAGCATGTTTTCTTTTGGTTGTTTGTGTGGTATTATATTTACCACCCTTTATATGTGCATTCAAACTCTACATGGATTCATCAAAAACATACACTGGAGCCTGTCTTAGTTCGGGCTATTGTTTCTGTGATGAGTCACACGACCAAAGGCAAGGTAAGGAGAAAGGGTTTCAGTTCCAGAGACCAGCTCATTATCAAAAGGCATCGAGGGCAGAAACTCAAACAGAGTGGGAACCTGGAGGCAGGAGCTGATGCAGAGGCCATGGAGGGATGCTGCTTACTGGCTCACTCCTCAATGCTTGCTCAGCCTCTTTTATAAAATCCAGGATCATCAGCCCAGGGATGGCACCACCCACCATGGGCTGGCCCTCCCCCATCAATCACCAATTCAGAGAATGCTCTACAGGCTTGTCCACAGCCTGATCTTACAGGAGCGTTTTCTCCTCCTCTTAAATGACTCCAGCTTGTGTCAAGTTGACACAAAACTATCCAGTACACAGCCTTATTTTATTTAGTCTGACAATATCTGCCTTTTACTTAGTAGGTTTGGATAATGTATTTAACTGTTGATAGGGCTGGATTCTGGTCTGTGACTTTGTTGTTTGACTGTTTTTGACCTCTGATTATTTTTTTGTTTTGTTTTTCTATTTCTTTTTGTCATACCTTCTATTGGAATTGTTTAAAACCCTATCTTTTGTGTTTTGGATTTGGGCCTGTATCTCTTTATACATGTTTTTCTTTGTACATGTTCAAGGGATTTTATGTGCATTAAAAAAATAAACTTCTGTAGCTCAGAGTTAACTCTGTAGCAGTCCATGTAAAATGTAGAAGCCTTGCAATTGTGTGTACCCCATTACCTTCTGCAACTCCCCATACCCGGCATTCTGTTACACGAATACATGTTGCTTTCAACCGATACATAGTTAGCAACTTACAATGATGAGGTTCCTTTCTGCATCTACACCATTTATGTCAACAGTGTTTCTGGTGCCTTTCTTCAGGGTCTGAGAACAAACCTCCCCAGGGGTTAGTTTCCTTGTAAAGCGTGGCAGCTACCAGATCATGCACACAAGATCTGCTGTAGGCAAGTTCCTGAACTTTCCTTCTTCTGAGACCTGATTTCTCATTCATTCTTGAAAGGAGACTATTGTTCTGATTTCTCTTCCACTCCGCTTCTTTATGAGAAAGCCAGGATGGCGTCTCTGACTAGAATGCATTCTTTTGTTTACCAGTTGCCTTCAAGATTTTTTTATTTGTTTCATATAGTAAGTTATAAAGTGCCTAAAACCTTTAAATTTTATTTTGCGTGGGAATAGCTGAGTCTATTAATATATACTTATAGGGGTTTTATTGGTTTGTTTTAATTTGCAAATTTTTTTACCCATCATTTCTTCAAATATTTCTTCAAATAAAAATTTCTTCTTAATCCTTTTACCTCTTAGTCTTGGATTCTAACAGTCAGTATATTTGACCTTGGCTTTTTGGTAGTCTTATCAGTCAGAGTTACCAGAAAAACAGAACAATAGGATCTATCTATCCTCTCTCTGTCCACAGCTAATAAACTATCTATAACAACTTAAGGGAGGAAGGTCCACCTGGCTCACAGTCTGTAGATGTCAGCTCCTGGTCACTGGCTCCACTGCTTCTGAGCCTGTGTCGAAGTGGTACATAATATTGAAAGCATGGCTATTCAACTCCTAGCAGCCAGGAAGCAGAGAGCTGTTACAGGAAGGGGCAGAGCAAGAGACTGATGTAGAAGACACACCACCAGTCACCTACCTCCATTACCTCCCAATAGTCAGTCCATTGAACCACTAATTAGATCGGAGAGCTTTGGAAACTCTTCACAGACGTAGCCACAGGGTCCTTACTGATTCCCTGGTATTATCCACCGAGACACTGACAGTCATGCTTACCCATTACTCCAGGGAAACATGAATGCCCAGCTCAACAGGAAGCTCCTGGATTTTTTTCTCTAACAGTGCTGTGGATCAAGCCTAAGGCTTATAATAGACGAGCACTCTGCCGCCCGATTACACTCCCCAGCCACCAAACAGAGAGAGCATTTACCCTTCTATGTTTTTGTTTTATGTAGTGTCTCGGTGGATTGAACAGGACTCACCCAACTGGCCAAAGTGATCTCTGCACATTCTCCCAACTCGAATGCTTACCTCTTCCAGAATCTCACCTCCACAGACACACGCAGGAACATTCCAGCAGGCCTTCCAGGTGGTGCAGATTTCTCAGGAGCGTCGTCAGTGTCTGAGTTTCTTCCAAACATAGAACAGGACGGTGATATTGCAGTGTTCCTATAAGAAGTTCCCTGTGAAAATATGACGCTGCCTAACTTTCAGTGTCACTACTGAAGAAGAAAATCTTACCATCACTGTCTCAAAGGGCTGTTTTAGTTTACGATTATATTTTCTGCCTCAAATAAAAAGGATCAAAATATTTCCTAGTCTTTGGAGCAGCCACGTGCTCTCATTGGCATGCCTGGGCCGGAGACATACCCGTGCTTGCCAACTGGCCCTTCGGCTCGACTTTCTGCTGCTCCGATCTCTTTTGTCTGCGTTCATAAATAACGGCGACAGCGAGGGCATCAGCGGGAGCGGGTGAGGGTGGAGAGGAAACCAAAGCTCTGTCCTGGAGAGACCCAGTCTTTCCAGCTCTGATAGGTCACAGAATGGAGTCCAGGGTAACACACAGGCTTCAGTTTCCTACTCAGTTAAGATGATTAAAGATGTGACGAATTAAGAAAAGATGATTAAAAATAATGGCAGATGTTTGTGTGACCGACCCTTGGGAAAGCAAGATTTCCTTTTATCAGCAGTTTTTTAAATTGAGACAAACTTCTGTTGCCAGCTTTTTAGGGAAGTTCTGTAGGAAGGTCATTCATGGTCTCAGGCCCTGAGTTTCTCCTCTTGTGACAGGCCCCAGACTTTAGTAGGCCCCAGGCATTAGCACAACTGACTCCACGAAGGAAGTCCATTCAAGCTGTAAAACCCAGCGTATAGACAGCAGTACTTGTTCACGCCACTTGAAAACAAAGACCCGGGGCATCAAAGTTCATAGTTCTGGGAAAGTCTCTCAATGTGCTGACCTTGCTTTCTGACCTTTATAGGTCTACTTCTGGCTAACTGTTCTTCTTAACTTTAGTATATAAACCCAAACCATGGGCTTTGTGCTTAAAAGTCCACCATGATAAAGGCTCCGGGCTACACTGGGATCCTGAACATCCAGTATGGTTGCAGGCCAGCTAATAAGGACTTTCTGTTGACTTAAACCTGCGTCTGAGCAGTCTTCTCTAGAGGATACCCCACAACACTCCTTGATCTGAAAGTCTATAATGCAATGAACATAAACCACACTGCCTTAAAGCCTTATAGAAATGTTCTGTATTTATAAACATTGTATTCTATAGAAAATACCGTGAAAGGTTTAGCAGAGGGAGCACAGGGCTTCCTTTAAAATGCCAGCTCCTGGAATGAGGCCCTCAAATCACCTTTCTCTTCACTTTGGAAGTCTCTATGGCTTGGCATGTGGACATCTTTTCTATGAGCCTCCCATGGCTTTCTCTCTGTTCCCTGCTCATTAGCACTCCCAAGGGTTCTTCACTGACACATACACCTCCTTTTACCTTTCTTTTTATATTTGTTTGCTTTGTAAGTTTGTTTTTTGACACAGGCTTTCTCTGTGTAGCCTTGACTGTCCTGGAACTCACTGTGTAGACCAGTTTGGTCTCAAACTCAGAGATCTTCCTGTCTCTGCCTTCAGAGAACTAGAATTAAAGGCATGTGCCATCACTGCCAGCAACTGAACCTTTTTCTCTTATCCCAATCCTTAAGAGGACTTCTCTCCATTATCCTAATCCCTTTTGTGGTGGTTTGAATATGCTTGACCCAGGGAGTGGCTTTATTAGGAGGTGTGGCCTTGTTGGAGGAAGTGCATCACGGTGGGGGTGGACTTCGAGATCCTTCTCCTAGCTGTCTGAGAGATCCAGTCTTCTCCTAGCAGCTTTCAGATGAAGATGTAAAACTCTCAGCTCCTCCTGCACCATGTCTGCCTGGATGCTGCCATGCTCCTGTCTTGATGATAATGGACTGAACCTCTGAACCTGTAAGCCAGCCTTAATTAAATGTGTCCTCATAAGAGTTGCCTTGGTCATGGTATCTGTTCACATTGGTTAAACCCTAACTAAAACACCTTTCCATCTGCCATTAGTGTCAGGATAGTAACACAGAACCTTAATTTGATGTATTTACACAAATGAATAGAACTAGAATCTTCAGGGCAGAGCATCCATGGTTAAATATTGGTGACTGTATAGAAAGTAAAGACCCCTGAACATCGACATGGTCCCCTGTCCCTTCCTGTCCCTCCCTGTCCCTCCCTGTCCTGTCCTGGTTTGGAACTCTGCCGGCAAGGAGACGATCACTAGATATAGTTTCCAGACTATGGGCCTAAATAACCCTCTTTCCTTCATAACTCATACAGTCTGTGGCATTGTGTTATCAGCCACAGGAAACAGGCTGTGAACAATGAACAACATCTAAATCTATTAACTGATTGCTTTCTCTGGCCTGTCCTAACTCAGGACATTAAAAGTGCTTGCAATTCATCTTCATTCATGTCCATCTTATTCTTGAAATGCGCACATAATCCTTTCTTTCTTCTCCATTTCCTTGACGACCCCCCAGTCCAGCCAGATTTCCTATTTCCCCCTTGTCTCTTGCCCCAATTCTTGGCTATCCTTCCTTAACCATTTCTTCCTTTGCATCAGCAAGTGGTGTCTTAGGAACCCAGAAATTAGAAAATGAAGTCTCAGGTTCACCAAGCTCATTATCCATTACTTCCCAGTGTAAGAGCAAGAACCATCAAACATACCCCACTATCTGGTTCATAAACTTTCAACTCCACATCGGAGCAATCCCACCCTTACCTCTTCATTTATTCTCCAAGGGTCACTTGCTTGCCTGAGGTTCACAACCAAACAGAAATCAAAGAAACTGCCCACCTCACTGCTAGACATGGACTCTTTTCTTGGTACTAAATGTCAGGGCCATATTTTCACTTCCAAACTGGTAGAAAGGAAGCCTAGTAGGAGATGAGCAATCCAGGAATGCTGCCCGCCAGGAGTGAACTTCCTGCTAGTATAAAAAGCATTCAGCATGGAGCTGAGAGGAGAAGGAGGTGCTATTTCTGAGCATGAGTGGGGTCATTAATTTTGGTTCATGGTTTCAGTGTTTGTGTGTATGTATGTGTGTGTGTCTATGTATGTGTATGTGTGTGTGAGAGTGTGTGTATGTGTGTGTGTATGTGTGAGTGTCTATGTATGTATGTGTATGTGTGTGTATGTGTGAGAGTATGTGTATGTGTGTGTGTATGTGTGAGTGTCTATATATGTGTATATGTGTGTATGTGTGTGTATATGTGTGAGAGTGTGTGTATGTGTGTGTGTATGTGAGTGTGAGTGTGTGTGTGTGAGAGAGAGAGAGTCTATAATGGTGGGAAGAAGGCAAAGGCAGCAGAGCAGGATTCACGTCTGAGCAGACCAGGGAAGGGAGATGTGGATACTGTACTGAGCTGACATGCTTCTCTTCTGGGGCAGGATGCAGCCCCGGCCAGGTCCACTCAACTCAGGGTGAGTCTTTATCCCTGAGTTCATCCACTCCCGGAGACTCCTCTAACAGCAAGAGGTGAGGAGAGGAGGTCTCCGACTGCTGATGCTCTAAATCCAGCCATTCCGAGAATGAGAGTTAAATGTCATACACAGTCTCTTTGCTTTTCTCCTTGTCTATTTTTAGTAACAGGCAGCATGAAAATTACAAGCAATTGCATCACTGACTTTCTTTGCAAAGTTTTATCTAAATGAAGGATTTGTCGTTTCAAACCTTGACAGTAGAAGGGAGATGGAGGGGGCAGGAGGGGGGGTGGGTGGGAGCCGTAAGCAGCACATGGATTCCCAGCTCTTCAGCTTGAGATGGAGACAGGAAAAAGGCTCAGACACTCGTGGGCAAGCTCGTCTAGAAGAGTACAAGTAGGCATGCAAGGCCTCACCTCAAAACAAGGAGCAAGGAAAGGAGCAACTCATGAAGCTTGGCCTCTGATGGTGGACCAAACCTACCCTGCTTCCCACCCCCACCATCTCTTTTTTTCTCTCAGATTGTTTTTTTTTTTTTTTTTTTTTTACAAAGCTCAAAGCAAAATTGATTTTCAAAAAGAGAATTCTTAGAGGAATTGTTTTAATATCTTCCAAAATTGTTTTTTAAAAGATAATTTTCAAAACTGGGTTTAATCGTGAGATAAATACAGATGTTAAAATGAAAATATATCCGGGACGTTATTAATGAAAAAACTAGTAAGGGTCCTTCAATCATCTCAGTGAAGAGGCTGAAAAGCATATTGATAGTTGATGAACACTAAAACGAGTGCTGGGCTAGAAACACAGCAGCCTCTGCGACAGGGTGGAGTCCAGGGAACTCTGAGGACGGCGGGAACCTGAACAACCCTGGGCCAAAACTGGTTCTCTATCAGTCATTTCTTTCTTTCAGCCACAAAATGAACCTGAGCGGGAAGCCCCTAGAGGGGCCGTCTTGGGGGTCTAGACAATACAGTTTCCAACAAAACACATTTTCCTCTGTATCTGAAGCTGGCCGAGAGGAAGCAAACATAAAAATCCATGCTGGCTCGGAACAGGACGAGAAGCATTCTCCTTTCACAAGAACCTTGGAGGTTCACACCTGGCTCTGATTCAGGTTTAATTTGTCTCAGAATCCAACTAGAAGGCTGATTTTCAAGTCCAACCCACAGATCTCCCAATCCCATAAATAGTCTCATAGGAGCAATGACCTTTTCTGACATTTTGATTATAACTCCAGGGCAGAAACATTTTTTTTCAGCAACACAAATTTTCCCTTTTATTATTTTTGAATATTTTCATCTAGTCACACAATTCATTCTTTTGTTTTGTTTTAAATATTGAGAACTCACTGTGTCCCTGACCAATTAAACTGTTATGAGTTACTGCATCTGGAAATCTCTCCAGTACCTCATGACCCTCTGTAGCATTAAGCTATAGGGAGAAAAGAAGACGAAACTTATCCACAGCTCTCTTTATGGATCTTAAGAGAGGTTGTAAACTTACAAGACAACATGAATCCTTAGGACCAAGTGTCTTTTCCTGTTCTTTGAAGCAGGTGAGACTTTGGCCATAGTTCCTTCCGAACTTTGTCTGGCTACATAGCAAAGGAATTGTGACAGCCCAAGTTCAGAAATTCAGGGGAGAAGTCTGCCTTCTAAATACACAAAAGAGCGACTAAACTCCACAGGTGAATAAGGCAGTTGTTGTTTAAACTCAAATTAAAATGTGACTCTGAGAGCCCACTTTCCCCTTTGGAAAATGTCATCGTTGAGGTGTAGAAGGAAATGTTCTATCGGAAGAAACTTTTTAGCTAGTGCCATTGTCATCGCTACCACAAGGTGGCGCTGTTGAATCCATTCTCCTTAGCGCCTTTCCATCCTTTTCCTATTTTAGATTTTCTTTTTTAAAAAAGGGATGGATTGAAGAACAAAGATTAAATCTAAAATTCTGTTGCCAAATGTCATGATATGATAGGTCATAGTTCACAGGGGAAGCTTAAGTGTCTGGCTGTGCTCCATCTGGACTGTACCAGCAGGGTTCACACCCCAGGTTCTCTGGAGCAAGCACACGGGGAACCGACCTGTGCCCTAAATCCCAAGAGTTTCAACACGCTGGGATGTTTGCTTTGAGATGTGTATTCTCTTGCAGCATTGCTTCTTTCTGTTTTCAAGAATCAGTCTTAGCAGCAGCCACGCTGCCTTACCACCCCATTGCAGAGAGGCCCCCTCACCCCATCCCACTTCTAGATTTGGTCTGATTACTCTACTTACTGCAGACATTGATCTGATTTCCACTTGCTTGCCTCCAGCTTCTTCCCAGTCAGTCTTGTTGCCGACGTGTTCTCTGCGAACACTGATTGCCAGACCCAGAGCTCAGCTGATACTGCCGGCTCTCACCCACCTGGTTTGTACTATCTTCCCACAGGGTGCAACACACTCACCTTTTGGTTGCACTGTTCTGATTTTAACCTCTGGCCTTCCGGAGAGGTAGCACATGTCGTTCCAGTTGTGGTTAGCTTTAATTGTCAAATTGATACAATTTGATAATTGTAGCACCTAGTAATCACCTGGGAAGCTAGCCTCAGTGAGAGATTGTCCACATTGGCTTGGCCCATAGGCATGTCTGTGGAGATTTTCTTAATTAGGTTAACTGAAGGCCCAGCCCACTGTGGGTGTCAGCATTCCCTATGAAGGGGGTCCCAAACTGTATTATGGGGTTAGGAATGAGCAAGCAGGCAAGCAAACCAGTGTGTATGCATTCCTCTCCCTCTGCTTTTGATGTGGTCGTGATGCAACCCACTGTCTCAAGCTCATATCACTGAGACTTCAGTGCAGTGACATTTTAACCTGGAATTGTGAGCTGAAATAAATTCCTTCCTCCCCTAAGTTGCTTTTTGTCAGCAGCAATAGCAAGTAAACTACAACAACCCTCAAGGTAACTTCATAGGCCCGATGACTTTCTGCACTATCTGTATTCACTGGCTCCCAGACTCAGATTTTTACCTCTGACTTCTTCCCTCCAGTCCAGCATCCATAGCCAGCTGACCTTTGACATCTCCACTCGCTCAGCCAAAGTCTCTCAGCCTTCACAAAAGAGCACCCCAATTCTTCATTTTCTTTTCATACCCTACTCAACCCTTACCCATTTCAGACTGGGTTTTTTTTCCCACTCATTCACTCAGGGCAGACCTAAAGAATCATTGCAGCCTCTTTGCTCTCAAAATCCATCTGAGAATCCAGCTAAATGTCTACTGCTCAGCCTCCTGAGTGCTGGGATCCCATCCAAGTGAATCATTAACAGAACATTTCTATCTCCATGATCACACCTTGTAATGATATAGTTCTCATTGCTATAATGACACATCAAAAGCAGGCTAGTTATGAAGAAAAAGAGATTTATTTAGCCAAAATCCAAACAGCTCAGCACTTTCTAGACTCAGTCCTCAGGGAGCCCCATGCTCATGCATGGTCTATGGGATTGAGGAAGGGAAGAAGAGCTCACCTTTGGAACAAGAAGCCAGAGACTGGGAGGGTCCAGCAGGCCACTGTAGCAAACCTCTTTCAAGCACTGCTCAGAGCTCTGGGTCTGCCAGTCAGTGTTTGTAGAGAACACGTGGGCAACAAGACTGACTGAGAAGAAACTGGAAGCAAGCACAGGGGGGGGGGGGGGATTGAGAGTATCAGATCAGTGTGTGCAGTAAGTAGAGAAATCAGAAAGAATCTAGAGCTGAGAAGAAGAGACATCTAATCCCTTCTAAGTTCCTGCCCCAGTTGACCTAGGCACCTCCCACTAGACCCTACCTCCCCAAACCTCCACCTCAGGGTTCAGACACATGAACTGTGGGGAACAAGTCACATCCAAACCACAGCATGCCTCCACAGTGCAGATTGGCCAGGTCATAACCATTGAGGTGGGCTCACTGCTTTGACCCTGGACCACCCTTTGTGGTCTATTCTTCACTTTCTAAACAGAGTATACATTTATCAAAGCACCAAAATAAGTCAGATCAAGTCACCACCCTTGTTCAAAACATTTGACTGACTTCACTTCTACATCCTGAAGATGATCTCCAAATGGCTCTCTAAGGCCTGCCCAGCCTCAGGGCCCAAGTTCTCTGAGACCTCTCCTTCTTTAAGCTCTTCAGCACTGTAACTCACTCACCCCACCCCACTTCTTTCACTCCCTTGGTCTGGAATCCCCCCTCTCCTGGTGCTGGCACACAGATGGCTTTGCGCTGCTTTGGTTTTCCTTACTGGACCCACCGCCACCTGTCATTGGGCTATGAGCATATTTGTTATTTAGTTCCAAGAGGACAGAGCTTCAGTGAGTACAGTCCCCCTTAGTGCTCAGACGGAAGCTGGGATATAGTGGACGGGCCTATGTGTTTACTGAGTGAGGGGAAGAAAGGGGTAAACAAGGGAAAGAAATGGGTGTGTGTATGTCTTTTATGAGGACAGGGGACAGATCACTGGAACTGAATTAAAAACTTTGCCAGAACATTTTGACCTGTGTTGGTATTTCAGAGTGTTAAAGTTTACCTGGTCTTGACCAACCTTGTTCCTGACTCTTTACAGCCTGCCATTTCCATGTGTTTCCCATGTACTTCCTTAGCATCAAGACATAAATTTTCTTGTGTGACTTGGCTCTTAAATGACTGCCCATAGGCCGATGACTTAGTTCCCAGTCTATGACACCACTGGGAGGTGGTGGAACCCTTAGAAGGTAGGGCCTGATGGGAGGATGTTCGGTCATTGGGAGATTGTTCTCAAAGGGAATAATAGAACTATGCTTCCTTCCACCACTCTTTCCTCCCTTAGCTTCTTGGCCACCACGACATGAAGAGCTCGGCTTTTCCACAAATTGTCACCATCTTGTGCTGTGCTACCACAGGCCCCAAAGTAACAGAGCTGAGTGTTCATGGACTGGTGGCTGTGGATCCACAAGTCCATCTTCCTCCTCCTCCTCTTCCCCTTCCACCTCCTCTCCCTCCCCCTCCCCTCCTTACCTTCCCCTCCCCCTCCTCCTCCCCTCCTCCTCCACTCCTCCCCCTCCTCTCCTCCTCCCCCTCCTCCCCTCCTCCTCCACTCCTCCTCCTCCTCTCCTCCTCCCCTCCTCATCTCCTCCTCCTCCTCTTCATCCCCCTCCTCCCCCTCCTCCCCCTCCCCCTCCTCCCCCTCCTCCCCCTCCTCCTCTTCATCCCCCTCCCCCTCCTCCCCCTCCTCTCCCTCCCCCTCCCCTCCTCACCTTCCCCTTCCCCTCCTCCCCTCCTCCTCCTCTCCTCCCCTCCTCTCCTCCTCCCTTCCTCCCCTTCCTCCCCCTCCTCCTCTTCATCCCCCTCCCCCTCCTCCCCCTCCTCCCCTCCTCCCCCTCCTCCTCTTTATTCCCCTCCCCTCCTCCCCCTCCTCCCCCTCCCCTCCTCCCCCTCCTCCTCCCCTCCTCTTCTTCATCCCTCTCCCCCTCCTCCCCTTCCTCCCCTCCTCCCCCCCTCCTCATCCTCCTTCTCCTCCTCCTAAACTTATTCCCTCAGGCATTTTGCCACAGAAGCAGAAAGCTGACCGCCACAGCGTCTAATCTTCTCGTGGCTGAGGGCGCCAACAACAAACCAACAGCAATGGCAGGACCAAAAACCATTTACATTCATCGCATCTCAATTTTCAGTTGTTACAACTTAACTTTCTTAGGACTTTGGGGCAGTATCCTTAGTATTGCCAAACTTCCCAGGGAGCTGTGACTACCTCATCAATGAGTCTCCAAGATATTTTCTGGGAGCAAACTGACCCCAATAAGAGACTCTCACCAAGCCATGAAGGGCTTTATGCAACCACATTGAAAGACGAGGTATCTGTAGCCTCTGTGTACCGGTGCCACACAGTCTGTGGTGTAGGACGCTGGATGGTAATCCTTAGTCTGATAATATCTCTGTCTGCCACAGAAAAGGCTTTGCTGGTCACAGACTCAGCTCACAGTCCCGGGCCCCTCACTGGGTCACTTTGAGAAAGGGGTTTCTATCCCCTTGCTCGGGTATAAGTGTCCCTGCTCTTCTGTGACATAGCTGTTTAGGTATAAATCCATGTGAACATAGTCATGTCCCCAGGGTAACCCCTCCTGGACGAGGTCACTGGATCCACAGGTGTGCTCTAGGATGCCCTCAGGAGCTGTACCTTTTCTTCACTACCCGTTGCTAGGTCAGAAGGGGGAGATCCTTGTCGTCCTCAGTCTCAAAAGCAACCCCCATTTCCAACGAAAATGTGTCAGTCTTTGGGAAAGAAGGACTTTCTCACATGATCATCAGGTTTGTGAAAACATGGTGACAAATGGACAAAAGACCCTTAAAGAGAAAGTGTTAACCATTGGTCACAAGCATGCACTTGTGAAGTGCACTAATTCACACCAATTAATTCACTGTGAAGTGCACTAATGCATATTAATTCACTGTGAAGTGCACCAATGCACACCAATTCATTTTGAAGTGCACAAGTGTGCACTAATTCACAACCAGCCAAAACACAGCTAAAAGTAACAACTGGGTCTGGCTTGTTCCTTTGGAAAACAAGTGACTCGCAATGCAGGTCTTCTGCTTCTTAGACTATGTGCTGATAACCATACTTGTTAAATGAATAGAGGCTAAAACTCTTTTGAGAACGGTTATGTAGCAGGAGGTGGGATGATTTGGGAGGTTCTTCCAGAAAGGAACACAATTCTGTGGAGAGGTCAAGACAAAGCCGCAGATGGCCCTGGGAAGGAGCTGAGGAGATTCAATGGGAAGGCTGAGGTTTGTCCTGCTGTCAGAGCCTGCATGGGGCCCTCTCTGCCCAAAGGTTGTGAGGACACCTTTCTCAGGGCAGTACCACTGTAAAGACATAAGATAACACTTTGAGGGGTGGAGGGACGGATGTTAACAGATTTGATGGTGGCTTATTTATGGTGCAAGCTCTTAAACCCAGCAGTGGCTGTTTCCTTTAGCACACACCCTGGGTAAGCCACGTGAATTCACTTACGGAATGCTCTCTCTCTCTCTTCTTTTCTTCACAGTGCTCTGCAGCTGAGGATCTTAGGTGGGATGGATTTAAAATCTTTGATTTTCAAGTATGCACCGTCATATGACAGCATTATATTTCAATCTCCTTTTTCTTTTGAGGCCACGCTAGCAGCTGCTAGTCTTCTGGGAACAATGGTTAGGATATAATCCTTAACTAAGACTTGCTCCATTTCAGGGAAAAAGCAAGGAAAAAACATTTTTCTAAAGCCACCCTCTGACTATGATGTCTGGGTTTAAGGAGACTCAAGAGGCTTCTGGCATCCACATTGCCACTAAGTCTTGTGTAGTGACAATTTTGGAGTTTTGGGTTCTTTTAAAAACACAGAAATGTTGTAAGAATAAGTTTTCATTTTAATCCCAGGTGTGGGATATGGGGCTGCTTCAGATTGTCTACAGCAGCTGACTGTGGTTTGCCTCATGCTCTAGCAGAGGTGTGATTTTTGCCAGTGGCAGATAGTTTTAGCAATTATGTGACAGAGTTCTGGGAACTTTTCATAGGGTGCATAAATGTTAGAGCCCTGTTATTGGTTGGTTAGTTGTTTGGTTGGTTAGTTGGGGGATTGTTAGTTAGTTGGTTGATTGGTTGGTTGGTTAGTTGGTTGGTTTGTTATTGGTTGCTGTTGGTCATGGTTTGTTAAGTAGTTGTGGGTAAAGAAGAAGCAAGAAGAAATTAAATATCTTGATGGTAGATCAAACTTGCTCCAAGAAACACCTCTAACCAGCAGGAAATAGTCTAACAATAACATCACACCCATTCTAACTCCTAACTCTATTCAAGGATCTCTTTCCTTAACTCACTGTCCTTTTTGTCCCCCCACCCCCTGCCCATTCATCTAGCGTTAGAGGTTGAAAGAATGAAAAAGAGATAGAGAAGGCTGGGAGAAAAAAGAACCCACAAAGTAGTCAAAGAACAGCTACACCATGTGTGCACCCACTGCCCTCACGTGCACTGAGCCCTGTGTGTGCTCCCACAGCCTTTGACAGAAGAGAAAACAGATCAGGCAGATTTCACCATTGGAGGAATCTCTGCCCAGTTTGCCTAGTTGCTAACACCTGGATTGTTGGCACCTTTGTCATTTATTTCCTTGACAATCATTAACCAACACATTCCCCATAGACCTGGCTCTTCTCAGAACCTTCTCTCTGGTGTTGTCACTGCTCCACTAATGGATGGAACTGTTAGCTGCCAACTTGATCTGTCCGTGGTGACACTCTAGCTCTACACCTGTAGCTGGAGCCTTGAGGTCTGTGGCCCCTCCTTCCACAGGCAGCTAAACCTAAGTTGTCGTTCTCAGTGCTTTGCCTGTACCCACTGAGATTCTACTAACACTGCTGGCTCACTCTGCAAGAGCAGACAGGCTGAGCTTCCTCAGACCTCTTGTTTCTTCAAGGTTACCTGAGGACCTTTGCAAGCTCCCCCCTTGTTTATGGCATATCAGAGAGCAGGCAAGGGAAAGGTGATTCTCAGAAAGCAAATCCACCCTTGGATCTAGATGTATCTGTGTGATAGTTCCTCCAAGGACTGGTCACTGCAGAGTGACCGAGGGCTTTACATGGTCTTCCTGAGAGATGCCTAAAAACGAAGGGACAGTGATGTGGAACTCCCTCTTTTACCCCAGGCCCTGGAAGCTCAGCTGTGAGGACCTTGTTTGAGAACTCTCTGTTTTGACATGGGATCTGGAGTAGAGAGCCCGTGTGCAGCAAAGAAGGTGGTCCGTACTGTGGCGCCACTGCAGGACAGTTTCACATCCTTTTGTCTTTAGAAAAACCGTCTCTTCTTCATGGGTCTTGACTCCACTGGTTGAAATGTTACAATAAACTTGCTGGGTTACAGAAACTGCGCTGTGAATGGTACCCTTAAGAACTGTATAGTGTGGCTGGAAGATGTGAAGAAGGGGACATTAGTGATAGAGTTGGAACTTGCAGATCTTGCATGTGGACAATGGCAATAGAAGTGTCATCTGGGATCCAGGGTGGGTAATAGAAATGGTGACATGGACTAAGTTAAGCATCCTCCTATGTGACAGCAAAGGGTTAGCCACAGGTGACACAGGTTTCTTTGAGGCTACTGGCTGTGTGTGCACCTACAACCTCACAATAAATGAAAGAGGAGGGAAGGTTCTTTGGATGAACCACTCAGATGGGGTTCTCCTTTTTGGAAGCAGTTAGAAAAGTGGGGACTCTAGCCTGGATAACTTGTAAATTGCCCCAGGATGCTGCTGGAACCAGAAGGCTCTCGTAGGATTAAGGACAGAGTAAGGGGACATAATTCTGTAGGCTGAGCTTCTGCCAGAAGAATGTGTTTGGTTGCTAACACTGTGGCCAGTTGTATACCCAAGACCCAAGACCTGGACTTGTTAAGACACAGTGCACGCAATGCCCCTTACCAACGCCAACGGAAGCATAATGACTTCTTTTCCCCAGCCCCTCCAGAACACTTCAAAGCTGTCTGTCCATCTGGCCCTCTTTCCCCTGGGCAGTGTTCTTTATAGATGTAAACAGCAAAGTGCAGCAGCTTATCCTGATGTTATGTACTTGACAGCACTCACCTGCAACTCTGGCAAATTCTCTATGAGCAGCATAGTATAGCTATCTGTACTGTCCGTCCTCACAACAGCCTTATGAACCACTAGTGCTTCACAGAATAATAGGCATGGTGCCCCAAAGGTGTCTACATCCCAGTCTACAGAATCCATAACTGTGTTGCCTTAAATGGGAAAACTCAGTTGGCAGGTATGATTAAGTTAAGGACCATGGGAAAATTTTCTGGATTTGGAAGCAAGGCCTGATGCCATTACAAGAATTTTAGAAGTAAAACCTGGAGACAGAGTAGTCACAGCCAGAGAAAGGCATGCAGGAGAGAGCATTCAGCAACAAGATGGGAGAAAGAAGCCTCTGATGGTGAAAGGAGGGCTCATAGACTCTCCTGGTTGGAGAACACAAGGAAATACAAAGAAATGCAGCATATTTAATCCACTGGCTTCTAAAACTCTAAAACAATGCTCATTGGTTCTAAGATACCGTATGTGGTAATTTGTTGGAATATCAACAAGGAATGAATATAATTATTGTTGTCTTCCTTCTTATCAACATGAAACTAAAATCTGTAAGCCAGAATTCAAACCTAACTCCATGACTCAGAAACCTCTATTTCTCTCTACTTTTAAAATATTTATATGAATATTCACATAAATACATAGGTATTTATATAAATATCTTAAAAATATTTAAACTAATATCCTTACTCAAATTATCCAATGTTTAACTGTCACAACTACTTTTTAAAAAATTCGGGTTTCTGCCTGTGCCTGGAGCTGACCCTATACTACAGCTTTCTAGACCCAGACCCTGCTGGGAGAGAGCTGGGCCCCAGAAGTGCTGAAACACTTGAGATCACATGCGAGACCACCACCCTTGCTCAAATTCCTGGCCCAAGAGGAACCTGCCTGGAGTACTCAGAACACTGGAACAGAGGAGCAGTCTGGGACAGCAACCTTCAGGTTTCTGTCTGTGCCCTGTGTTGACCCTGTGCCACAGCTATCTCTACCAAAACCCTGCTGGAAGAGAACTGGTTACTCCAGTAGTGCTGCTGACACACAGGCTTACCGGAGGGTCAGAATTAGGAAGACCGGTTAACACCAGAGATAAGAAGATGGTAAGAGGTAAGTCCAAGAACCTAAGCGATAGAAACCAAGGCCACATGACATCATCAGAACCCAGTTTCCCCTTCACAGCAAGTCCTGGATACCCCAACACACCGGAAAAACAAGATTCTGATTTAAAATCATAACTCGTGATGATAATAGAGGACTTTAAGAAGGTCCCTTAAAAAAACATACAGGACAGGGCTGGAGAGATGGCTCAATGGTTAAGAGTACCGACTGCTCTTCCCGAGGTCCTGAGTTCAATTCCCAGCAACCTAATGGTGGCTCACAACCATCTGTAACAGGATCTGATGCCCTCTTCTGCTGTGTCTAAAAATAGCTACAGTGCACTCATATAAATAAAATAAATAAATCTTAAAAATAAAGAAATACAGGACAACACAGCTAAACAGGTAGAAACCCTTAGAGAATTACAAGGAAACATGAGCAAACAGGTGAAGGAATTGAACAAAACCATCTAGGACCTAAAAACAGAAATAGGAAACAATAAAGAAATCACAAAGAGAGACAACCCTGGAGAAAGAAAAGCCAGGAAAGAGATCAGGAGTCATAGACACAAGCATCACCAACAGAATGTAATCTCAGGTGCAGAAGATACCATAGAAAACATTGACACAACAGTCAAAGAAAATGCAAAATGCAAAAAGCTCATAACATAAAACATACAGGAAATCCAGGACACAATGAGAAGATCAAACCTGAGGATAATATGTATAGAAGAGAGTAAAGATTTCCAACTTAAAGGGCCAGTAAATATCTTCAACAAAATTATAAAAGAAAACTTTCCTAATCTAAAGAAGGATATGACCATAAACATAGAAGAAGTCTACAGAACTCCAAATAGATTGAACCAAAAAATAAATTCCTCACATCACATAATACTCAAAACATCAAATGCACAAAACAAAGAAAGAGTATTATAAGCAGTAAGGGAAATAGGTCAAATAACATACAATGGGCACACCTATCAGAATCACACCAGATTTCTCAAAAGAGACTATGAAAGCTAGAAGATACTGGGCAGATGTCATACAGATCCTAAGAGACCAAATGCCAGCCCATATTCAGCAAAACTTTCAATTAACACAGACAGATAAACTAAGATATTCCATGACAAAACAAAATTAATACAATATCTTTCCACAAATCCAACTCTATAAAGGATAATAGATGGATGGAAAACTTAACAGAAGGAGGGAAACCAAACCCTAGAAAAAGCAAGAAAATAATCTTCTTTTAACTAATCCAAAAGAAGACAGCCACACAAATATAAATAAAGCCCAAATAGATCAAGGACCTCCACATAAAACCAGATACACTCAAAATAATAGAAGAGAAAGTTGGGAAGAGCCTTGAACATATCAGCACTGGGGAAAATTTCCTGAACAGAACACCACTGGCTTATGCTCTAAGATCAGGAAACAATAAATTGGACCTCATAAAATTGCAAAGCTTCTGTAAGGTAAAGGATACTGTCATTAGGACAAAATGGCAACCAACAGATTGGGAAAAGATCTTTACCAATCCTACATCTGATAGAGGGCTAATATCTAATAATAGCTGGAAATAACCCAGAAATCCTTTACCAGAGGAATGGATATAGAAAATGTGGTACATTAACACAATGGAGTACTACACAGATATTAAAAATAATGAGTTTGTGAAATTATTAGGTAAATTGATGGGTCTAGAAAATATTATCCTGAGTGAGGTAACCCAATCACAAAAATACACCCATGGTATGCACTCAACAATAAGTGGATATTAGCCCAAAAGCTCGGAATACCTAAGATACAATTCATAGACCACATGAAGCTCAAGAAAAAGAATGACAAAAGTGAAAATGCTTCAGTCCTTCTTAGAAGGGGGAAAAATATTCTCAGGAGGAAATGTGGAGATAAAGCTTGTAGCAGAGACTGAAGGAAAGACCATCCAGAGACTGACTCACCTGGGGATCCAGCCCATATACAGACACCAAACCCAAACAACATTGCAGATACCAAGAAGAATATGATGACAGGAGCCTGATATAGTTGTCTCCTGAGAGACTCTGCCACAGCTTGACAAATACAGAGGCAGATACTCACCTTCATAGAACTGAGAATGGGGTTTTTAATGGAGGAGTTACAGAAAGAATTGGAGGAGTTGAAGAGGTTTGCAACCCCATAAGAACAATACCAACCAACCAGATCTCCTGGGGACTAAACCACTATCCAAAGAGTACACACGAACCTATGGCTCCAGCTGCACATGTAGCAGAGGATGGCCTTGTTGGGCATCAATGGGAGGAGAAGCCTTTGGTCCTGCCAAAGCGTGATGATGCTATGTAGGGGAATGTCAGGATGGGGAGGTGGGAGGGGGTGGGTGGGTGGGTGAAGATGCTCATAGAAGCAGGGGAGTGTTATGGGATAGGAGATATGAAGGGGAATCCGAGAAAGAGGGTAACATTAGAAATGTAAATGAAATATATTCAATAAAATCAGAAAAGAAAAAGAAAAAGAAAAAATTCCTAATTGCATACCTGAGATCATCTCTGCCTGGAGTGGTAAGCTGGTAAGAGAAAAGGAGGTATTGGTTGAGCATTGACTACCAGCTTTATTCTTAAAAACTAAATTTGAAATGGTCCAAATGTCTGTTGATGTGTAAATTTGTACAGAAGGAGAGGGTGATTGGAATGGAGTTGTACTGGCTGGTTTTGTGTCAACTTGACACAAGCTGGGGTTATCACAGAGAAAGGACCCTCAGTTGAGAAAATGCCTCCATGAGATCTATCTGCAAGACATTTTCTCAACTAGTGATCAAGGGCAGAGGGCCAGACTTAGGCTCTATAAGAAAGCAAGCTGAGCAAGCCAGGGGAAGCAAGCCAGTAACATCCCTCCATGGCCTCTGCATCAGCTCCTGCTTCCTGACTTGCTAGGGTTCCAGTCCTGACTTCCTTTGGTGATGAACAGCAATGTGAAAGTGTAAGCTGAATAAACCCTTTCCTCCCCAACTTGCTTTTGGTCATGATGTTTGTGCAGGAATGGAAACCCTGACTAAGACTGGAGTCATAAAGAACTTTCTAGACTAGTGCAAAGGCTCTGTACCTTGATACAGGTGCTCATTCTATAGGTAGATACACTTACAGAAGTTCATCAAATATTTTTGCATGAATCCATTTGTGTAATATATTTCTCCAGGTTTTAAAAGAGGAGTAGCAGCTGAAATCAGAGAAAGAAAAGCCCCCTGGGGTTCTCTGAACTGTGTGCACCAAATCAGGGCCTTCACACAGTGAGTGGAGTGGGAGAGAGAGGCAGGCAGGACATCAGGGGCTTCCCTTGGCCCTCAGTCCTTACCCTGGCATAGTGACATCATTTCACCTCCCTGGGCAAAACCAATGAACGGAATGAGATGATCTCAGAGTTTCCTTCTTACTGTAAAATTCCATTAGCTGCCATCTGAAGCAGTGAGTCAAATAACTCCAGAAGCTTCTAGTTGATACAGCGTTGCTTTTCCAACACTCATTGATTCTAATCTAATTCAATCTACACTGGTCCCCAGGGAGTAACAGAATTCTCAAAGAATACAGTTTCTTATGGGAAACTTGGTTCTTTGATTGTCTTTAGGAGCACAGCTTAGAGGGATACATGTGTTCCTATTGAAGGCACTTGAATATTCATGAGGTCTCAGCACGAGGGAGGGATGCTGCCTGTGACCCCAGACAGACCACTCAAAGCATGTCATATTCTGTACTGTCTGCTTTTCCAGGAGTGTTTATCTGGAGACATATATGGGTATACATACATACATACATATATTTTATCCTACAAATAGTGGGGCAGAAGAAGGGCACAAAAGCAAGAGGGCCTCAAACTCTCTCCCATAACAAATCCAGTCAGGATGATTAGGTCGCTGCTGTAACTGCTACAGTAATCCACTCATGAAAGCCAAGCCCTCAGACCCAACCCCCCACTCTGATTGGCTCCATGGCACTCCTGCACCAACCATCACTTTCCTAATGTGCACTGCCCAGGGAAGGGGGTGAAGCTGAAGCCACAGCACACAATGATCCGTACTTGTGGTAACTGTAAGGATACAGTGATACTATGGGGTACTATGAATAATGAACCCCCACACATGCCTCCTGGGTCTTTTCCTGACATATTAGGCTGTGTTATGGTGACAAGATGACATATAAGGTCAAAATACCCACTTACATGTGGCATTTCCCACATGTGCCCCAGACACATATAATTCACTAATCACCTTAGACTGACCAGGCACATCCACTTAAGTTTAGATAAATGGTAGATGGATTAGACAGGTGGGTGATAGACTAGTAAGAAGAAGCCAGCCAGCCAGACAGACAGATGATGGACTGATACAAGAAAGAAAGAAAACAGTCAACGTCTAATCTTTCTTTCCTCTAAGTAATAGTTTCCAATCTGAAAACACTGCCAGTGGCTATTTCACAGAGCCTTGGAAGCCTTCTGCCCCACGGGCTGCTCCCTTCTACCGCTGCCTCAGACCTGCTGTGTTTCTACAGTGCGGATGACATAGTTCCCTCTTAAGTAAGGTTCTATCTCTAAGACCACATGGGGTTAATTTCCAGATAGTCAGGAGTGAGGAAATGACTCAGATTCCAGAGGCTGTTATGGATGGACAAAACACTTTTGCATTGTGAAGTGGTTGAGAGTCTTTGAGGACCAGGGATGGAATGTTATAACTCAAACTATATGTTTGGATGTCAGGTTGGCAAGGGATGGCTTTGTGGTAGTCAACCTGATGGAATTTGGCATCACCTAGGAGAGGGACCTCCCAGTGTGTCTATGAGGCAATTCCTAAATTCCACTGAGAAAGGAAGATCCATCCTGGACTGGATGAAAAGAAACAAGTGGCTGTAATTGGCTGACATCTCATCCTACTTCCTGTCTGCAGACACACGTGACAACCCATTCCACACTTCTACCACCATGCCATCCCTGCCATGATGCACTGTTCCTCAAACTGTGAGTCAGGATGAGTTCATGTGTCCTTTCTTCCCTCCTTCTCTCCCTCCTTCCCTCATCCCCTTCCTTCTGTCCTTCCTTCCTTCTTTCTTTAAGTGATACTTAGTTACAGCATTTAGAAAGATAACCATAATTTTAACCATAATTTTTAGAGAGAATTAACTAAAGGAGGAGAGCCTCTCTGAATGAAGAAGGTACCATCTCATAGGTTGAGATCTCTCTCTCTCTCTCTCTCTCTCTCTCTCTCTCTCTCTCTCTCTCTCTCTCTCTCTCCTTGAATTCATCCTGGCTGCCTTGATGTGAGCTTTTCTGCCTTGCTTCACCCTTCTTGCAGTGGTGGGACCTCTGTCAGAAACTTTGCTTGACTTCAAATCATTCTGGAACTGTTTGGGTCAAGTATTCTACCACAGAATGTTTTACTTTTCTACCTTTGCCAGTTCTGCATTTTTTTTTTAATTAAAGACAGGGTTTCTCTGGGTAGACCTGGCTGTCCAGAAACTCACTCTGCAGACCAGGCTGGTCAGACTCAGATCTGCCTGCCTCTGCCTCCCAACTGCCGGGATTGATGTTTTTTATTTAGCTGAGTATCCAAGAAGCTGTGAGTTTAACATGTAGACAGTATACGAGTAACTATGGAATAGATCACTTCTGTCATTTTTCTTGCATTCATCCTTTTAAAAAACTGGCTGAAAAGAGGAAAAGACAGAAAGAAGCTACAGTGAGAGCTGACACAGGCAGAACATGTCACCCAGAGCCAGGATGGGTACACGTCTGAGAATAATCAGTCTATGAGCACAGCATCAAAGCACCGTACTGTGGAGATTAGGTTGATGCTGAAGAACTCCAGCAGATAGATGCCTTCCCGAGGAACTGAGTTTAACAGCGCCTGCCATAAGACCCCTGAGAGGTATACAAGGAAGGTCCACACCACCCCACGCTATGTATCCCCAAATGTGCAACCCCATCCTAATCACATTAAACATCAGATGAGACTAAGCAGGGACAGTCTGCAAAAGCCCTGGCCACCAGTCTTTTCAAACTGTCAAGGTCATGAAGGACGGTGACATGGCCTAGCCTGACATACGAGTTCAGTCCCCAAACCCACATGGTGAAGAAGACTGACCCCCACAAGTTGTCTTCTACATGTATGCAATGATTTGTGCCTATGCGTGTGTGTGCATGCTTGTGCAAGCATGTGTGCACGCACACACACACAGGATTAGAGTCACAAAAGATAAGAAAACATTAGGGGACTGTCGCAGATAGAAAAAGATTAAGGATACAAGACATCTAAATGCAATGTGAGATCCTGTACTTGATCCTGGAATGGAAAAGAAGACATTAATAGGTGGAATTCAAATGCCATGCATAATTTAGTTAACAAGCATTGAGACTATGTAAGTATGTTGAGCTTTACAATGGAATTATAATTTTATAAGATGTTAATATTTGGAGTATAGAATTTATTTTTTTATTTTTATTTTTTTGGATTTTACAATAAAGTTTATTAGCTCTTCTTCATAAATGGAATGAATAATTCTTTACCAACCAGTACTCATTGGGGGTACAGATTTTTAATGGCTCTTCTAGAGGACTGAACTTGTTTCAGGATAGTGTTGACAACAGCCCCCACCTATAGACTAGTTATGCCTCCACCCGACTTTTACATTATACCTTGAGACAGGGTCTCACTAAGTGACCCAGGTCTTAGATTTACTCTGTTGCCCAAATAGGCCCTGAACTTTGGATCCTCCTGCCTCAGTCCTCACTGTAGCTTGAATTAGAATCCTATACCAACAGGCACTGCCCAAGGGCTAAAAAAGAAAAAAAGAAAGAATCTTGATGAACACAACTTCATTGGGGGAAAAAAAACAATCCATAGCATATTGAGTTTTTAATAAATTATTTCCAAGAGCTCTTCTGATGGTTTGCTAAAGTACATGCTTGTTGGAACACAATTACAGCCAATTTATTTGTACGGGTGATCTCCTTTTCCCCTTTAAATCATTTATTCATGGAATAATAAATGTCCCCACCTACTATGAATAAGTAGCCTGGCATGAAGGACAGGAAGTTAGATGGTACTTAGTTCCTGCTCTTGACAATTTTTAAAAAAAAGAATTGTGTGGATAATGAACGCAAAGAAGGAAATCAATATAGTTTGTCAAGTGTGTAAATAGGTGTGCTGGTTAGTTTTATGTCAACTTGACGCAAGCTGGAGTCATTTGGGAAGAGGGAAGAGCCTCACCCTAGAAAATGGCTGGTCTATGGGCAAATCCATGGTACATTTTCTTAATTAATGACTGATGGGGGAGGGCCCAGCTCACTGTGGGTGGGGCTATTTCTGGGTGGGTGGTCCCCGGTTATGCAAGCAAGCAGGCTGAGCACCCATGAAAAGCAAGCCAGAGAGCAGCACCCCTCCACGACCTCTGCACCAGCTCCTGCCTCCAGGTTCCTGGCCTGCTTGAGTTCTCCGCCTGAGCTTCCTGGATGACAGAGTACAGTTTGTGAGACAAAATAAACCCTTTCTCCTTAAGTTACTTTTAACCATGGTGTTTGACTCTAAGACAATGGGCAAATTATCAAGCGCCTGTGGGATAACAAGAAGCTGTCCATCTCTGTTCAAAAATAATTTGATGTCTCCCGTGTGGATACCAGTGGCGTCATCACGAATAGGAAATACACCGTTCCACTTGCAATGACACAACAGCTGCAGGACTGTTGTTGAATTTGCAAAGAGCCCAGCTTACCCACTCTTGATGTAAGAGTGCATTGCCAGACAGTGGATGCTAGGGCAAGAGTAAGGGGTAGGGGTGTGAGCCTTTGGTTTGCTGGCTCCGCACCTCCAGCCCTGTGCTGGCTGATTGTACATTTGCTGTTGAGAGCTATCGACTGCAAGTCAAACAATTATCTGACCGGGAGGAGATGCGAGTGATCACCATGGCTCAGCTTAGTGACGGGAGGTCAACCAGATTTTCACCAAACAGCTCAACTCATTTGCTTCTTGTCTGAGATGCAATGGAGGAGAACCAACTTTCACAACTTCGGGGGACTGTACACTTGGTGGCATTCATTCATTCATTTATTCATTCATTCATTCATTCATTCATTCACCAAGACTTGCTAGAGACCCAGCTGGAGACTGTTGCTCTAACCTCCACCTCCCACCACACCTTTACTCTTGCATCTTTAATTTCTTTTTAAGTTTTCATTTTATAAACTTGTGGTGTTTACATTTGGGGTGTGTGTGTGTGTGTGTGTGTGTGTGTGTGTGTGTGTGTGTGTGTAGCATACAGAGATCAGATAACAATTTCTGGGAGTCAGTTTTCTCTTTCTTTCATGTGGGTCCCGTGGATCTAAGTCATCGGGCTTGGCCCCAAATACCTTTACCTGTGAAGCCATCTTGCTGGCCCTAATCTTATTTGAATTAATACAAAGTTACAGGTTTCTTTCTGCTTAGTTTTGATGGATAGCTACTCCCTCTCATCTCTCTGCCCCACCCCTGCTTGTACCTGCCCACCCCAGTATTCTCTGTTCCATTTTCACGGTACGTGTGCCCCACGGCACCCCCTCAGTTCCACAAAGCCTCCCTGTTTCTCTCTCAGGATTCCTTACTGGTTTCCACCCTCTACTCACCCTTACTGGTACATAAACATACACAAGTAAAAACTATCTGCATATGAGAAAGAACATGCAGGGTTTGTTTTCACAAGCCTTAGCCCCCACATTTAATGTAGTATTGTCCAATTCCATTCATTTCCCTGCTAGTGGATGAAACTTTAACCCTTTCCTCCCCTTCTCTCCTCTCCCACTACAATCTGCTCAAGCTTGAGTCTCCCTCCCTTATTCCTCAAACCGGGCTGAAGCTGATTCTGCCTCCCACTCCCAGCAAAAGACAGATGGTTGGAAATAGCAAAAACCATATTTCCCTCTGCCAAACAATAAGTAAATGTAGTAAATAAATGAACAGATGAAAGTTTCCCCTTGGGCTTTTGTCCATGTAAACCCACTCCTTCATTCAGCTCCTATCCTCCTTAGAGCCTTTGGTACCTCAAAGTATGAGCCGATGCTTTTCTCTGCATTCATAAACAAACAACACCCCCACCCAACCTCTATGACAAGAGGTGGGTTTGCAGCTACTGCATCAAGCCAGACCCTGGGTGTGGTCCCAGGAATTTGTCTGTCCCTCACGCCTCTAATTAGTCATTAATCCCCATGAAATGGACCCTTTCAGTACATCTCAGATCTGATCTAGAAATCTATTTCATGATCAATATTATGTATTATACTAATATTTCATGCCTTCCAGGTTTATTTCATCACCTTCTCTGCCCCCACTCCGTCCTGGCCTCAGTCTTCATTTGTTTGTGAAGTATTTAAAGTGTAACCCTCTCCTTCCCTGCTCTGGTCACACCCGTCTTCCTGTCTACCTGTGCCCCACATGGTGTCCAGGTGTAGATCTGCCTTCATCCTCACGGACTGAAACATTTGGGGGTCCCTAGCAGGCTTGCACAACTCTTCTTGGCCCTGGTAAGGAGATGCCTCAGCAATTAAGAGCTGTTCTTCCAGAGGACTTGGGTTCAATTCCTAGGCCCACATGGTGACTCACAGCTATCCGTAAGTATCTGTTGTCGGGGATACAACAGCCTCATACAGACATGCAGGCAGGCAAAGCAACAATGCACAAAAAAATCAAAATAAATAAATTTATTTATTATGCTCAAGTTTATATAAATTCTAAGCAGAAAAGCTCAGACTGAACACAGGTGTTCAGCCACTAGCTGGGGTGTGCCAAGGCTAGCAAACCCGAGTGCCTATATATATATATATAGGCTATAGCTCTGTGTGGCAGGCTGCTGCTGTTTTCTCCTCTGGAAAACATTCCATCCACTTACTTGCTGATGATGGAGTCTAGCTGCAACTTAAGCCTCCCGGAAGATCCCCTCCAGAGACTGTCCCCACCGTCATTATTACCCGGTTCTCTATACACACTTTCTGACTCATCATTCAGTTGGGGCATGCTAATAGTCTTATCCTGTCTTCCCAGAAGTTGGGAAAACATTTGGTACACAAAAGGTACAGGTTTTTTTAAAGGTCTTTGAACAGCAAGGATCAGTTTCTGTAACAACTAGTTTCTTTATTTCTTCGACTTTTTATTCTTATTACTTTTTGGTAAATAATGTGTCAACAGTGCATGTCTGACAATTTAAAAAATCAATTAAACAGCTGGAGTTGGTGGTACACACGTGTAATCCTTCCATCAGGATGGGGAGGAAGAAGTGTTCAAGGCTTGTCTGGGCTATCGAGAAAGACAATCTTCAGGAAAATTGAAGCGGAAAATATGAGACAGTGACTTTAAAGGTATGGGTGCAAGAAATTTTATCTTTTTTTTTTTTGGTGTAAGTTTTTGTGCAACTAACCCCACCAGGAACAAATACCTGAGGATTTTTTCACACTAGAGATAAATCAGCTTCTGGCACATTTGGGCTGTGGCTTAAAGGACACTTTAATGACCAAACAAAAGACTTGACTAACCCCTGCAGTAGCACTCCCTGAGACATGCATGTGCCAACATCTACTTCCCCATCTCTCCCTGTTTCTTACTCAGCCTGGTGGTTCTGAGAAAACAAGGGTGTGGAGTGAGATTCGGGTAAAAAAGGAGGCCAAAGTGGAAAGAGAGATCAGCAAAAGAAAATGCTCTCTGCAAAATGAAGTCTCCTCTAACTTCCAGAAAGTGATCTCTCGCAGGCGAGCTCTTCAAGGGGTTTCTCTGCCCACAGAGGACTTGAGACCCTGGGCCAGGTCACAGTTACATGGTGAAGTCAGAGCAATTGGAATAGCTGTGTGCCGTCTCCAGCCAGTGTTGCACAGGATGAACCGAGAGGTCTTTCTCTGTGTTAGAACATGGAAGGCAGACGCCGGTCAGAGAAACAAGCTTGGGTTTATGGGTATAATGCCTGAGAGGCCGTGGGGATCGTGTTTTATCCAGTTCAAATCGAGGTGGATCAGAATTGACTGATCAGCTGACTGGGAGCATTTCAAGCAGATGTGTGTCTGCTGTGTATGCAGCCAGCGCCGCAGCATGGAGGAAGAGTCCTGACACGGGTAAAGGCTGAGGGTGTATGCAGAGTCCCGAGATGGGTGAGCACGTTAGCTTAAACCATGCTCATGGGAATAAATTTCTATCTGCTTTCTTATTTAAAAACGTATTTTCTAAATTTCCCACACAGTACATTTCAGTTGTTTTTTCTCTCTTTCCCCAACTTCTCCTAGATCTTCCCTCCCCTCCTAACTTTATATATTTTTTTCTTCTTTCTGGAAAAAAAAAAGCACCAGAAAAAGAATACACCCCCAAATATCAAAAACATGGGTTCCGTTTTATATTGGCCAACTACTCCTGAGCATTCAGTCTGCCATGGGGTGCCGTACATACACCCAGTTTCCCTCCATTGACAGGACAGATTTTCCCTCTTCTAGCAGGCATCAATTGCAATGGCTCCTTTCTTGGTTAGAGGTGGGACTTGTCCACGCCCCCTCTCCATGCTGGGATCTTTGTCTGTCTTGAACCCGTGCTGGGCTCACACCTGCTATCTCAGCCTCTGGGAGTTCCTAAGTGCACCAGTCTTCTCCAGGCTGGAAGATGCCACTTCCTTGGAGCCTCCCACTTCTGCCTCTTATACTCCTTTCCTGCACCGCTCCCTGAACCTTGAAAGGAAGGCTGTGACACAGGTGTCCCCTTTAGGGCTGAGAACTCTCACTGCACATTGTCCAGTTGTGGGTCTCATATTAATTCCCATTTACTGCAAAAAAAAAAAAAAAAAAAAAAGCTTCTCTGGTGTGGGTTCAGCCACGCTGTGCTCTGTGGGTTTAGCAATATGTTTTCAGGGGTCGCTTTTTATCACTGTTCATTTAGCAGAAGAACTGTTGTCAGTTTTCCCTTAGGACCCACGACCTACTCAGTCTCAGGTTCTTGAACTCAGTCACAGCACCAGGCATGGGTTCCATCTACTAGAGCAGGCCCTAAATCCAATGAAAAGGTGGTTAGTGACTTCTGAAACATTCTGCTCCTATCACACCAGTGGGTGTATGCCTTGCAAACAGGTTGCTACTTGTAGCTTTGGGGTTCATAGCTGAAGATATCCCATGCTTAAGTCATTAAACATGGGGAAATTGAGATGGTACTCAACTAGAAGCTTCATCCCTCCTGACTAATGTTCATAGTGCTGGAAGGTGCTATACAAGGTATCAGAGGAAAATAATCATCAATTTACCTGCAATTTTATGCTTCTCAGTAAGCATTTATTTCCATGACTTCAGAGTAGCTCAGAGAAGAAAAGAAAGAAGAGGGAGAAAGAGGGGGAGGGAAGGAACGAGAGAGAAACAGAGATAAGGATCTGCTTAGCAAATATTTATTGAGCACCTACTATGTGATATGCTACCTAAACTTGATGTTCATGTGGTCCTTATGAAGAAACTTCTAATATATATTGGGGAGTGAATTAAAAAAACATACAAATTTAAATACAAAAATGATAAAGAAATGACCTACCAGGTACCAGGCAGAGTCAGGATGCATTCCCCAGAAGAAAAGCACACACACACACACACACACACACACACACACACACACACACACAGCATATAGTGAGTCGATCATGAAGAACTTCCCTTGTCCTGGTGGGGAGGGGAGGACATCTTTAAGGACAGTGTCAGCACAGAGCAAAGCTGTTTCCATGGAGAACCTTGGTGAGCCTACGACTGGAAGCAGTTCTCTGCAGTGGAGATGTATGGAGAGTGGCGGGCTTGGCTAATGGGTACAGGGCCCTGGAGACCATGCTGAAGTGCTGGGTTCTTCAGGACTCCACAGCTATCCTTCCTCTCATCCCTGCAGCCATCACCACAATGTAGAATCTGGCTTGTTACACAAGCCTGCAAATGGGTCTCTTCCATCTGCTCTTGATTCCTTCCATCCACTCTCCACTCCGAACCCCTGGGATCCACTGCAGGTGCATCCTCTCTGCAATGAAAGAGAAAAGCAGGGCTCGGTTGCCAAGGACCAGAGATGCTCTGCAGAGGAGCAGGCAGGAACTTTCTGAGCAGTAGCGGGATACAAATAGAGTTTGCGGGAGGCTGCCCACTGAACTGGGGGCTACTTAATAACATCTTAATTATTCCATGGTAGTTCTCATATTTAAATCAGCCCCCCTTTCACTGTCTTGGGATGGCAACCACTGTGGTTGGCCTCTGGCCACCTCAGCCTCAGTCTCCTCCTTATCACAGTGCCCAGCCTCACTCTTTCGTGCATCTGCAGGACTTAGAACTGCGCTCACTTGTTCTTTCTAATCAGAACCTGTATGCCCCACTCCCCACTACTTCAGGAGGACAGGGGCTGCCCTGCCCTACTCCCTACCACCTCTGCTGCCTAACCCAGTTCCTGGCATGAGAAGGGATCAATAAATAAACTCACTGGAGAGTTTTAAGAAAATTTATGAGAGACGGTATAGGTTCGTATCTGTTTCTAACAGATGTCTTCAACTAAGACATCAAAAACATCTCAGGCATTTCTGTTTCTCACGGTGGCTGAGAGAGAGCCTTTATTGCCACGTAGTAGCTCGAGGCTGGGCATGCTAGACATTCCTCAGTGCTGCCGTAGGAAGATCGCCTCATCTGGGCCTGGGAAACAGCCACGAGACATGGAAGAACAGGGAAGAAGGGTTGAAATGGGCCATGACTAGCTGGAAGGCTTTCCCAACCAGGAGTGGCTATGGCCAAGGAGAGATTCTGGACCAAGTAAAATGGGATGAAATGAAGGGGGAGGGGAAGGGGGGAGGGGAAAGAGGGAGAGGGTATTCAGGAAATATCCCTCCAAGGACAGGAATGGGTGGGTGTAAGGTGTTACCTTAGACATGCTACCCAACCTCTCTCTCACCTGCAAAACATGGTTAGACATAACACTGGGACTGTTAGCGTTGTTCTGAGGACCATGTCAACTGAGGCAATGTGTGTATAAAGCACTGAGATCCTTGCTGGCACGGAATAAGCATCAGATAAATATTTGATACACACAGAAGTAAATGGACCTAGAGAAGTCTATCAGAGTAATGGAAGAAGGAAGAGAAGCAGGCGGAAGGCAAAGAATGAGTGGATATTGGATATGGGGGATGGGGGATGGAGAAGGAGGCATTATTCTCAAAGGTCATTTCTGTGGTCCACACCCCACCCCGTGGTGCTTTGAATGAGAATGGCCCCATAGGCTTGTCTGTTTAAATGCTTGCTTCATGGTTAATTGAGCTGTTTGAGAAGGGTTAGGAGGTGTCTCTTGTTGGAGGAGGCTTTAAGGTCCTAAAAGCCCATACTGGGCCCAGTCTCTCTCCTTGCCTTCTGTCTACAGATTGGGATGTGAGCTCTCAGCTACAGTTCTAGCCCAGGCCTGCCTGCCTGCCACCCTCCCCACCTTGATGGTATTAGCTAATCCTGTATGCAATTAAAAGAGGCTACCTTTGCCATTGTATTTCATCACAGCAGTAGAGTGGTAACTAAGTAGGTTTGGAAAGTCTGTCCATGTTCTCCCTTTTTCTGAATGGCTAAAGCAAAGGTGCTCTTTGTGTCCTAGGATGCCAACACAATGACTCGCACTGGACCTCTGTCATGAGTGGAGGCTGGAAGTAAGTGAAGGAATGAGGTAACTGGAATGAGCTGCAGGCATGCCACATGCTTCCGTTCTATGTTGTAACAAAATCCTAGAGGCTGAGAACTTATGGAGAGAAGGGGTTTGTAGTGGGTTGGTCTGGTGCTGCTATGCATTCAAATGCTGAATACTGTATCCCAAGATTTGGTGGCTCCAAGAGGAGCAGATCCTCAGGCATACCAACTTCTGTTGTGGAAAACAGCCGCCGCCCCCCCACAGTTATCCCTGATTGGGTGGTAAAGATGCCTAGAGCTGGGCAGAAGAGTGGTCCAGGACTGGGGTCTCAGGCAAGGACCCTGAGAGGAGGGTGAGGAGGAAGAAGTCACCATAGGGTAGGTGGGTCATGAACACATGGCCATGAGGGCTGGCCTGTTAGAGTGGAAGCAGCCCAGGTGGAAAGGACAAGTGACATCTTGGAGTTATTGATGGGAAAGTAGACAAAACAGCACAGAAGGTTGGTATCTGCCCAGATCTGGTGCTTTTAAGCTTCTAATTCTAAAGATTTTTTGTGCCATTTATTTGGAAACTAAATGATCTAAGGTGGGGTAGAAACCCCCAAATAATATTTACCACACAGTGGTTTATTTAGCTCACAGTTTTGGAGGTAAAAATTTCAAGATTGGGGCTGGGGAGAGGGCTCCGTGTGTAAAGTGCTTGCTGGCTTGCCACTTGGCAACAGCCATAGGGTCCTGATTCAATGTCTAGTTCACTCACTGGCTCATGCCCAGCCAGATGTTTTTCTTTTTTTTTTTGTATTGGATATTTCTGTATTTACATTTCAAATGTTATCTCCCTCCCATCCCCCACCCCCTAGCCAGATTTCTTATCTGGCTCATGTACCTAGGCCCACAATGGGTTGGGCCTTTCCACGTCAATCATCAGCCAAGAGACAGTCTCTCAGACACATGGCCGTAGGCCAGTGGGAACTAGACAATCCTTCCATTGAGACCCCCCCACCAGATGACTCTAAACTGCGTCCAGTTCACAGCTGAAACTGAGATATCTTCAAGACAGTTTAAGCAGGAAGAATTTGCTACAGATATTGAATGAGTAGTAGAATCACTTGGAAAGGAGAACAACAGACTCAAGACTAAGCTTTCAGGGCCCATTCGTCAGGCTTCCAAGGGCATATTTATGCTCATTCTTTGGTGCCAGGAAGTCTGCAGCGCAGCAGCACCACTGTTAGCATGGATGAGGAGCTTGGTTCCCCCACAGATACTCCACAGTAAAACGAGTCTGCTGAGTGTTTTTGACAGTGACCTTGCAACAAGCCACGTTTAGCCCCATTTACTTCTGAGCACTTTCAAGATGCACGGCTTGTAGGTCATGGGTTCAGTGTGGCTCAAGGAACGTCAGGTGGTATGAGTTAAGTTCATCCGCTCTGAGGCTGAGGAAGAGGCTGCTGGGGCCAAGGGCATAGCTAATGTGCTTCCTCTTTCTTGGCAGATGAGATTGACTTTCCTCCTACCAATGGAGTTCACTGGTGATTGATGCAAATTCAGTTGCGGGGATGGATAGTAATTAATGTTAAGTGATTACTAATTAATTAGTAGTTAATTAACTAGGGTTAAGTAATGCTCTTAACACTAGCCATGCTCATGTTATCAGCACATGGCTGACAGATGGGAAACTGCTCTAACAGAATAGGCCGGGATCGAAGAATCCTGAGCATAGGAAGAAATTCAGGAATTATAAAATTCAGTAGTCATAAAATACCACTATAAAGTCCAAGGAGAAGACCAAGAATATGTAATGAATTTTATTTTACCTAAATGAACTCAATTTAAGATTTGGACTTATTCCAAAACCCTTTGCCTTCTATTGCTTCTTTTAAAATCTCTACTAGGTTTCCCACCCATAATTTTACAATGCATATAAAGTACTCTGGTCATTTTCAACCCCTTAATCCCCTCTCATCTACCTCCACTTCCACCGAAACATATTTTCCCTACATTCATGTCTTTTTGGTCACTGCTCTTTTATTTTATTTTGTGGTCATCATCTGACATCAGTTAGGCTTCCTTGTATGAGCACAGGTGTGGGTTTTTTACTAGACGGAGCATGAGCAACTTACCAGTAGCTACATCACTGAAGAAAATGACTCCTCCTACCCCAACAACCATTCACTACCAACAGCTCCTGAAGGAGACCCAAAGCCTCACTAGGCTCTCCCACATTCAGGATAGAGTGTGGGCGGCCCCCATCTTGTTCAGGGGCTGTGAGTTCATGACTGCAATAGCCATGTGACATCCAGAAGACAAGGCTTCACAGAACTCCCCACTCCTTTCTTCTCACCCCACTCCATTTTCCTAAGTTTTGGAGAGGCTGTAGATGTCCTGCTTAGGGCTTTGTCCTCTAACATTTATGATATTTGTAATTCATAGATTTTATATATTTAGGCTTTTCTTGCCAAAATGAAAATTAAATGGTCGTTTGTTGATCTCTTGAAGTGTCCTTTTGATTTTTTAAATCTTATTTGATCGTCCCTGCAGGGAAGTCTTATATAATTTCTCTATGACCGCTTCAATTTCATCCTTTACTTCCAACAATCTAGGAGGATATGAACTCCAGGGTCAACTAGAATTACTTTCCTCTTATTCTATTATAGCTTTTGCTCCATGGGGAAAAGGCTTCATCATAATTACGTTTTCAGGTTTGAAGGACTGAGTTTATATTATACAATACTCAGCAAGCAAGAATAAAATGATACAATGGTTTGAATAAGAATGACCCCCCTTTGGCTCACATATTTGAATGCTTAATCACCAGAAAAGGAGGAGAAAAGAAACACCAGGAAGTATAAGAGAGCTCAAGTGCTCCAGGAGATGAACTGAAGAAGTCACAGTGGGAATTTCTCTACCATTGGCTTCCCTGCTCTACACATTCCTTAAATTCTCCTTCTCCTCACCCATTCAGAAACAATGGCTCAGAAGCCCACTCTGCCTTGGCCTAAGGGACTTCCTTGAGTAAATAATTCTCGATAGAATCATGGAATGTTCTGACTGATAGCTATCTGACCCCCTGGAAAGTCCCAGTTAGGGTCCTGACACATATGCTCACTAACCAATAGATTCAAAGGTCACTATGCTTAGCCAATGAATTTAAATTATAACATTGCCATGTAACCTGTACCACTAAAAAGTATAAAAACTGCTTGTAACAGCCTTTCGGGGGCACCTGTCCTCAGGATGTAGGCCACCCCAGTGCACTGGACTAATAAACCTCTGGCTTTTGCATCGATCCCCAATCTCTTGTCTTATTCATGGGAGCCTCAAATAGACAAGATTCCATTTGGGTCTTACAGAACGTTAACAGAAGAGCCTGATATAAAACCGACTAAGGGGAGTGGTGACCTCAGGGCTGCCTAAGCTTCCAACTTATGAAAAGGAATTAAAGAAATGCTTAAGCAGTAAAGGAAATCATCAGCAATGAAACTGATGCATATGTAACTGAAGGCATGCATGTGGGTGGAGGGCAAACCTCACCCTCTTCAAGCATCAGAAACTCATAGCTTTGGCCACAAGGTTCAGACTTTAGATTCAAGGATATAAGAAAGGGGTTATGCAGTCTTCCTCTGCAGCTAAGGAAAGCTGCTGAGGCCAGGCATATGTCAGAAGTGTCTCTGCATAGAGGCCCAGAGAACCTGTTAGGTGAAGCTTGGATTGCGTTGGAGACTCCAAGATCCTGGAGATGCCAGAATTCTGGGGTATAGCTGCCAAGGAGAGCTGTGGACTGGTTGTGGAATCAGCTCGAGAGAGAGAGAAGTGTGCTGTAGTCAGTAAAGCTGAAAGGAGTTGGAAAACTGAAGAGCACATTGACATGGAGATGTAGAGTTTGGAGTTTACCCTGCTGGTTTTAGGTCTTGCTTTGGTCCAGTGTTTCCTCCCCTTTGGAATGGTAGTATATATCTTGTGCCATTGTACATTGGAAGCATGTGATCTGCCTTTTTATTTTGATTTTTTCAGAGGTTTCCAGTTAAAGCTACATTGAACTTTGGACTTTTAAACAGTGTTAAAACTGTGATAGACTATGGGAACTTTTAAAGTTGGAAGGAATGCATTTTTGAATTATGATATGACTATAAGGAATTGAAAGAATAAAAAAAATATAGTCTAATCCCTTCAAGAACCCCCAAGCTACCTCACTCTAAAGGAGCCTTAACCCCTGCACCTAAGAAGTTCTAAATACCTCAAATTCCAGACCCTGCTCTCTGCCAGTAAGTAGATATGAAGTCACATTCCTTGCTGTTCCGGAGCCTGCTTTTTGTATGAAACTGGGTGAAAGGGCATAGGACAGGCCCTTGGGTACAAGAGCCAAGCCTAGTAAGTTAACAGGAGATAAGCTGACTAACCGCTTATCTGGCTTCTGCAAACTGCTCGCACCATAGAAACCCTCCACCCTAATGATTTATCCTGACTGCCATTGTCACTCCCACCCAGGAGACAGTGCAAATACAGACCTAGGGACTCTAGGGAACTGACTGGTCCATGGAGGGCAGGCTTAGATAGTTTAACATGATTGGTCCCTAGAACACGGGCTTAGATGGTTTACAATGATTGGCCTAGAAAGCACGGGCTTAGATGATTTAAAATGATTGGTTTATGATTCTCAGACTTTGCCATGATTGGTTTGTGATTCATGGGCTTTGTTGTGAACCTTATAAAAGCTGTCCTGATCCTGCACTTGGGGTCTGCAATCCTCTACCCCTGCGTGGTTTACAACTGTGGGCCCCAATGTGCTTGGAATAAAAATCCTCTTGCGGTTTGCATTAAGACTGCTTCTTGTGAGAGATTTGGGGTGTCACCTTTCCTGGGACTGAGCATGGGGGTCCTCACTTTGAGGACCTTACAGAATGTGGTAGTTTGAATAAAAATGGTCACCATTTTTTTTTTGACTGCTTAGTCACCAGAAAGTGGCACTATTTTAAAATATTAGAAAAATTAAGGTGTGGTCTTGTTAGAGGAAGCTGGTTACAGGGGTTGGGCTTTAAAGTTTCAAAAGCCATGCCAAGCCCAGAGTGTCTCTCTATCTATGGATCACAATGTAGTTCCCAGCTATTGCTCTAGTGACATGTGTGCCCCATACTCCCTGTCTTGATAATAATATTAAGCCTCTGAAACTACAAGCAAACCCCCAATTAAATGCTTTCTTATAAGAGTTGTCTTGGTTATGGTGTCTCTTCCTGGTGAGCCTTCCAAGTCCCTCTGCCCACCATAGGTGTCTTTATACCATGGGATAGATAGTAGTTTAGTCTTTAGCTTTGGGAAGGTGCTGGCATTGATTCCTACACACACACACACACACACACACACACACACACACACACACACACACTGCTGTGTTCAAGAACACAGTGCTTTTACCCATTGTGGATTCCTTCTGTTAAGGACATGATGCTTACTCTTGGGCTGTCAGGCTCTTTTCCTTTCCCCTTTCCACAGGGTAGGTATGCGGCAGGCTATTCCTGGACAGAAGCTCTTAGAGGACACTCTAAGACAAATATAGCTAGGTCTGAAGCACCAAACCCAACTCCAGAGCCTGCTTCTCATTGAGCTTACATCGTGCATGATAACTTACTAACACACTGAGTATCAACAGCTCTATTCCAAAGGTCCTTCTGTTTTATTTGCCAGTATGAATGGCCTCCAATGGTTACAGCATCTTGAATCCAAACTCAATCTTTATGATCAAGCATAAGAATCTATGATTTAAGATACACTTTGCACTCACTAAAACATGCATAATTTTACTCTGGCTGCTTCCCTGGGCTACATGACTTGCCCTCCTCCAATTTTGCTCCATTTCTAAAGACTGGCTAGGAACTCCCAGGTGAAGTTTCTCAAGCCTTCATATTCTCAGTTTTAAACCTGGCTTGTCCAAAATGAAGGAAAATGGGAGACTCTGGGAGGAGAAGGAACATCTCTGTAACACTAGTCTTTCCTCAGTGGTCCCACCCCTACTAGATTGTGGAAAAAAGGTTCCAGCTTCTGTCAGGTGACCTTGTCCCTGGACTGATAACACTACTTGTCACAGAAATCCTGTTTCTTCTATCTGAGACTATCTGTTTGTTTTGAGCTCTGTTAGGAATATTCAGAAGGCTTTTCTGTTTTGAGGTTAGACCCTAAGGGATAGAAAAATGAATTTTCAGGGGTGGAATCTTCATATTACACAGAGTTTTAAAGTGAAAGTTAAAGAAATGCCTCCTGCTGTCTCCCCTCCCCCAGCCTGTTCTTCTGCCTCCTGCTCTGGGGGAGAGCTAGGTCCTCTTCTTTGCCCATTCACTGGCTTCAGATCTCCACACATTGGGTCATCCCTCCCTCTGGTCACATCATGGTTTTTAAACTGATAAGCAAAGCACAGAGGTAAGTTGGGAGAGCCACCCCTTCCTTTCAGAAGATGCCCAGGCTAGTGAAAAGAGCAATCGCCCAGGTGGTTCAAGCAAACACTCTCCCTTCATGTGTCAGGATTGGGGGGGGGGAGGACTGGAATTGGAAACATGCTTCCAAATGGTGGGTATCAGCCAGGGGTACCACAGCCTCTAGGCAGAAGATGCTGAGGGTACATCTAGTCAGCTAATGCAGCCCTTGAACTGGGTTTTGAATTTGGCAGGACCAAGTCAGGGAACAAAGTGACTTTAGCATTCATGAAGCTGACATACTGAATGACATGGACCCCACCTGCTGACTGGAGAGACTCTAGGCATGGCCTGCCCAGGCTAAGAGATGGCTGGCAATAAATCTCTCTGTGTTCTTCCTTCCCATCAGACAGGTCCTGGCAGAAAAGAAACCAGACCATCATCCACCTTCAGCAAATGTCTGGCTTTGTATTGTGATTTATCAAAACAACAATAGAAAAAAAACATCAGCTCTTTGTTTTAGAGAACTGATTTATCTTTAGCTTTCTTTGGTTCTGTGACCAATAAAGACATAGCTTATTTAGACATGGAACATAATTAAGGAAAGTAATTTATACACCCAAGGCCTTTCTCAGACCTAGAAATAGGGAGGCAGGGTAGTGGGGAGAGCTGCAAATGGGCGGGGAGAGGGCTTTGAGTTCTGGCCTTGCCAATTCCTAGTTTAATGACCATGCTCAGCCACTTAATCCTAGAAGAGTCTCTCAGTGATCAAAATTAAGTGCCTAGAGAGCAAAGAGGTCAACATGAGAGGGTGCTGTGAAGGTGCTTTTAAATATTATTTTATTTTTAATTAAAATTTCCAATAGTACTGTAGCTGAGTGATGACCTCAGACTGTGTCCATTGGTTTTCCTTCTGTTTTGTTTCTTGGTTTTGTTTGTTTGTTTGTGTGTGTGTGTGTGTGTGTGTGTGTCTTTATCAAACAGAGTCTCCCGTAGCCCAGACTGGTCAGGATGACTTTGAACTCTTGATCTACTTGCTAAGTGCAAAGCATAAATTGCACAGCATTTCACACCCCATCAATGTTATTTTCTTTCTCAAGCAAAACTAGCAAACAACAAAACTTCTCCCTTGGTTTTTCAAACCAATCCCAATGTCTGTACACCCACTTCTAGATCTCACACGTAGTCTGTGTGGGCATTGTTTATTAACTACAGTATGTTATCAGGCCAAAGTGTCTAGATCCTGCTCCATCACTCTTGCCTTTCTACATCCTCCTCCTCCTCACCCTCTGTCCTCTTGCAGGGCGCTGAACTACAGATTAGAGGCAACAGACTGGGCAGCACACAGAAGCCAGTGTGGGAACTGACTTGGAGAAGGGAGAGGCTACAATGAGCCAGGATGGAGGCTTCCAGCAGATTGCTGCAAAGAAGACTAAGGAATTTGAAGAGCTGTTGTTATGGACTACGCAATGAATCTTTAATGACAACAGCAGAGGTGCAGCTAGGGTTGGAATTACTCCTAATTACCCTTGACTGCTGGAATTGATGCGCAAAAACCCTGCTGAGACGGAGCCAGGTGGGTACCTAGGTTTTAATTCATCCAGAAGTGTGTGTATAGATAGAAAAATCTCCAGAGAACTACCAGCTGCCAGGTTTAAAGACTCAGACTAGGAAGGGACAGGAGGACAGAAACAGGGGACAGTGTGAGTGACATCTCAGGTGACAGGGATGCAAGATTCACAACAGCTTCACCTGCTGCGTTCAGGGCAAAGAGAATATTTATTGTTGTATCTCTTCGGTATTTGAAATAATGCATTCCATGTGACAAAGAAGCATCCCCGGGATATTTCTAAATAATTTGGCTTTTCTAGTATGCAGACAACAGTCTCTATTGATATAGTGCTCAGTGTAACAATGCAGTCCAGATCCGTGAGGAACCTCTCACAAACCATCTTTGATGTAAAAACAGACACTTGACTTCCTACTTCAACCCTAACAAACAAACATAATCAGGAAACCTGAACCCAGTTGCAATTGCATCTGGATTCTTTTAGAATAAGGGCTGGAGAGATGACTCAGTGGTTAAGAGTTCTGACTGTTCTTCCAGGTGTGCTGATTTCAATTCCCAGCAACCACATGGTGGCTCACAACCATCTGTAATGGGATCTGATGCCCTCTTCTGGTGTGTCTGAAGACAGATACATTGTACTTATACATAATAAATAAATAAATATTTAAAAGTGGGGGGAAGACTGGAGAGATGGCTCAGTGGTTAAGAGCACTCACTGCTCTTCCAAAGATCCTGAGTTCAATTCCCAGCAACCACATGGTGGCTCACAACCATCTGTAATGGGATCTAGTGCCCTCTTCTGGTGTGTCTGAGGACAGCGACAGTGCATTTACATAAAACAAATAAACAAATCTTTAGAACAAATTATGTGTACCTCTCAAATTTCTGGTTATAAAGTCATGAGAAGTACTGAATACTACGTAATAAAGGCTGGTTGAGATCTAGAGAGATTACCGCGTAAACTCACTAATTACCTGGTGTGTGCCATTAAAGCCTTTCTCAGTACGTCAGAGGGATGCAGCGCCGCAGCACAGGAGCCATCTGAAGCTAAGCGGGTATTAAACAGGTGGGACCTGGCGTGTGGCCACCGGCACCAAGCAGCTTATGTTTCAGGAAAGTACTGCTTATGTCGCTGTGTGACGCTTAAATCATGGCATGGGGCAGACAATTAAACGGGAACCTCTAGCTCCCCGTGATTTTATTTTTTATTTAAGCACTAATTAGAAAAAAAGATCACCACCAAACGCTGTAATGCACATCTCCTTACCGGTGTGTGCGTGTCTTATATTTATATGCTAAGTAAGATATATTAAGAAGATTTATAAGCAGATTCTGGTGCTCAGCCTTCATGCAGTATTTCTGCACCTTTTGCCTGTTGCCTTGGAGGATTTACTCACCATTAACGAGCACTTACATTCCTAAAAATTAAAACAGAGCTGATGAGATGACTTCCAGGGTAAAAAGACTTGCTGCCAAGCCTGGCGACCTGGCGACCCGACGACCTGACAACCTGAGTTGGAGCCCCAGGTTCCACGTGGTGAAAAGCAAGGACTCCCACATGCCGTCCTCTGCCCTCCCACGCATACCACACGTGCTGGCTGATTTTACGTCAACTTATCACAGGATAGAGTCATCTGGGAAAATGGAAACCCAAGCTGAAAAAAATGCCTCTGTAAGATGGGGCCGTAGAGCAGCCTGTAGAGCATTTTCTTAATTCTCGATTGGTATGGGAGGGCCTGTGCATTGCAGGTGATGCTATCCCTGTGTAGGTGGTCATGAGAATATATATATATATATATACACATATATATATACACACACACACATATATATATATACATACATACATACACACACACATACACACATACATATATATATATATATATATATATATATATATATATATATATATATATATATAAACTGAGCAAGCCACAAGGAGCAAACCAGCAAGAAGGGTTCTTCCATGGTCTCTGCTCCTATCCTGCCTTCCTTCAATGATGACTTCTTTCAATGATGAAAGTATAATCCAAACCCTTTCCTCCCCAACTTGTTTTTTGGTCATAGTGTTTCATTACAGCAATAGAAACCTTGACTAATGCCCCCAGCTCCAGTAAACATATAAAATTTTAAATAAAAATATAATTTGTTTGATGATGAATTTCAAGAACTGTGAAACAAAAAGGGAGAAATCCATATGTTCAGACAAAACTTTAGATCATTATGCTTGGCTACTATAGCAAGATGCCATGTACTTGACCGACAAAAACAAACATTTGTTTCTCATAGTTCCCAAGACCAGAAATTACAAGGTCAGCATCCCAGCAAGACTTGGCATGGCTGACATCTATCTCTTTTTAAGATTCATAATAGCAACAGCTTTATTATTGCAGCTTCTGACTGTAGAGAGAAGAGAGCTCATCTGTTTCCTGTTTCTAATAGTTCCTAATTCTACCAGGAGGACCCACCATGACCTTTGTAAACCTGCTCAACTCTTAAAGGCCACATACCTCAACACCAACACACTGGGATTACAGCTTCATTGTGGTTAAGGACACAGCATTCATGATTTTCTAGCCTCTTGTTCTTAAATGTATTTAAATAGTTTTGAGTGTATGGAATATGTATAGTTTAGTATCCTGTCATGTAAGGGTGGTTCTGATGCTAAGGCCCTGGTTTCGAAACTGGTTCTCAATCTGTCAATACAGAAAGCCATGGGCCAATTGCTGGGAAGAAGGTTCAGGCAGGACTTCTGGGTCCTGAGAGGAAAAGGGAAATGCAAGGAAGGAGAGGGAGAGTTTGCCATGCTTTGGAGAGAGAAACAGGAGAACCAGACAGCCATGTGAGGTCTCCAGAGGCGGACTGTGGCTGTTTCTATAGGCAGGTGGTCAGAAACATTTAGCAGGGACTAGATTCAACTGACCAACTAAAGTTAGGGCAGGTGTGAGGATTGGGAGCTATGAGTAATGATAAGGGCATGTTTTCCAGGCAGGAGATAGTAGTTCCCAGCAATTGTGCCAGGAGGGCAAGTTGAAAATGGCCAATTGTGTCTGTCTTTTATCTGTGGATTTAAGGGAAGCATATGGGGGCTCGTAGCATGCCCCATTCCCAGAGTATGTGTGGGATAGCGAAAAGCTACATGCAGCACTGTCATAAATTTTCCTTTGTCATTTTTATCAAGTGGATAATTACCTTAAGATATATACATATACATGGACTTACTAGATCAAAGACCATATGCTATGGAATACTTTTTGTCCACATTGCTAATTAGCTTTCCAAGAATGTTGACAAAACTTATATTTCTGCCAACAGTGTATAAAAATTCTTGTTGTACTGTATCATTGCCAACTTTGAGGATGGACAATTTAGAAACCATGTAAATGCCATCTGATTGTGTTCAAGATCCCGAAGTATAAGGATCCATTCTGCAAAGTGTCTGGTTTCTCACAAAGCAAGCACTGCTGAAATTAGCAAAAACGAGACAGTCAGCAATTTCCCATCTGTAGCAATGCCCACCAGGCCCTGTTCTCAGCCTCCTAATGGATAATACTTCTTCCTGTTTCTAAGGTGACAGACAGCTCTGTTTTTTACTTGTTTACAGGCTTCTGTTTTAAAAATTTGGCACATTGTATACATTTTCCATTTTGCTGTTGCTGGACATCTGGATGGTTTTCAATTGTGGATTATGAGCATTTTTATGCAAACCAGTTGGCGGCTACATTTTCCACTGGGCATAGAGACCTAGCAGAGGGCTTGCTGAGTGGTAGGATGTGCCTGCATTCAGCTGTAGCAGACACTGACAAACTCATCCCCAGAATGGTTCTTTCCACCTAAACATTCCCGGAGTGAATAGGGATGCAGTTCATGGAGTGTCGGCTGCCTTCTGCAACCCTGTCTTTTCACTTCTGCCGGTTGTACTGTGGCACTGTCTCTTTAATTTTCATTCCTTACTGATTGATGATCAACTTTTCAGATATTCACTGTTAATTAGGAGACAATTCTTTTTTGTGAAAGAAGAGTTTTCCAACTGAGATGGCCATTATTATTAAATTATCTAAGTAAGTTTAATATTGTATTTTGAGTCCTTTGCTCTATACTCAGTTCATCTCTCTCTCTCTCTCTCTCTCTCTCAATGCTTCCATCAAATTGCCTGTAGGTAAGCCTGTGAATATTCTTTTTTAAAGATTTATTTATTATATATGAGTACACTGTAGCTGTCTTCAGACACACCAGAAGAGAGCATCAGATCTCATTACAGATGGCTGTGAGCCACCATGTAGTTTCTGGAACTTGAACTCAGGACCTCTGGAAGAACAGTCAGTGCTCTTAACCACTGAGCCATCTCTCCAGCCCTGAATATTCTTTATTAACAATTGATATGTAAGCCCCAGCCCACAGGTAGGCAGTGCCACCCCCTAGGCAAATGGGCCTGTGAGCTATAAGAAAGCAGGCTGAGGAGGCTATGAGCCCTCCAAGGTCTCTGCTTCAATTCCTGCCTCCAGGTTCCTGCCTTGAATCACTCACTGCCTTGACTTGTCTTCGAGATATACTATGAACAGTATGCCCAATGAATCTTTATCATTTAGTTATGGTATCTATCATAGCAATAAAAGGCAAACTAAGACACTGGGACCAGGCCATTACTGCTATGACACACCTGACTGTGTGTTTTGGGGAGGGTTGTGCTGACATTTAACTTTAGGTCAGAAAAGCTGTTGAGTGCTCAGAGCTCAGTGGGTTGTTCTGTGGGAGCTTGGAAAACAAATGTTGAGAGTGATACAGATGGTGGAGGCCACACTTGTGACCTTTCGGAGGGAAGTAAAAACTCTGTCAGAGCTGGAGCTGAAGAATCCTCTGTGACTAACAAGAGACCAGAGTGCTAAACTGAAAGGTTCGCTTTGCTGGGGCAACTGATAGTGGTCAGTTGGGACTGGAGAGCCAGTTGTGCCTATAAAGAGATCTATATCACTAGACTAAATCTTCTCGGACATGTTTCCTCAGGGCCAGCCCACAGAGGCTGTGATCCAGAGAGGCCAAGGTTATACCTCATGCTGGCAACTGAACTTGGTGTATGTAAGTTTCCTGGGTGATTCTGGGTTTTGAAGTCACGAATGAGTCATAGAAAGCAGATGAGGCTTGGCACTGTGCAAGTCCAGGAAAGCCTCAGTTGCAGTAGAAACCCTGAGACAAAAGAGGCCTTGTAGAGGAGTTGAGGCCTAGCACCATGTAGCAGGGTTAGAATCCCTGAGGAGAGCAGGAGAGGCTGTGGGTGCAGGTACAGCCCATTTGCTGCAGAGACCCCAGTTATTTGGAGATGCCATGACCACAGGACTACTAAGAAGGATTGCTGTGAGTGTGGGGTGGAGATGGCCTAAGCCTAGGAGTCCAGATGCTGTGTGTTCTGTAGATGGCAGAGCAGAGTTGCTGCATGGGTCCTTTGGAGTCCAGAAGAAGCTGAGTCCCAGAAAAGACACTGGGTTCCACAATGCTAGACTTTGGTTTTGCTTGTCCCATTGTAACTCTGCCCTGCCCTTTATTGTTTGAATTAAGGAGTTTGTAACTTATTCTTATTTTTGCAGGAGCCTACAGCCAAAAGAGTTTGGAATCTTGGAAAGACTAAGATTTTAGGGTGGGCGCTGGCAATGGTAATTAATCTCAGCACTCAGAGCTCTGTGAGTTCGAGGTCAACTTGAGCTATGAAGCAAGTTCTAAGACAGCCAATGATATAGAAAGAAACCCTGTCTCAAAACAAAACAAAAAAATAGAGTGGATTCTTTTGTGCATATTTTAGAGAGGTTTTATGTATTTTAAAGAGAGTTTAATCTTTGAAAGAGACTTTGGATGTTTGAAAGAGACTGAACTTTAAAGTGAATCTTTCTTATGACTAAGGGACTTTTAAAATATTTATGTTTTATTTTATGGCATTGACATTATTATGAGATCTTGGGAATAAACAAGAAAGGAAAGGTTAAGGTTTAATAGTGATCTGTTGATGAGTTAAATTGACAAAGGGCCCAATTGCCCTGTTATTTTTTTCTCTGTTTATTTTTGTTTTGTTTTATCAGCTTGGAACAAACTAGACTTGTCTGGGAAGAGGAACTTTAACTGAGGAAACACTTCCCTCAGATTGCTTGTAGGCAAATCTATGGTGCATTTTCTTGATTAATGTTTGGGTCCAGCCCATAGGTGGTATGGGGAAATGGTGCCACCCATGGGCAGATAGGCTGAGTAAGGATTACAGGACAAACCTGTGAGCAGTTCCTCTGTGGCATCCGATTCAGTTCCTGCCACAGGGTTTCTGTCCTGACTGCCTTACAAGATGGACTATGAACCGTAAGCTAAAACGAACACCCTGTCTTCAGTTTGTTTTTCACCATAGTGTTAATCACAGCAGCAGAAAGTAAACTAAGACAAGCACCTTAGCAGTGTCTTTGGCTGAACAAAAGGCATACATTTTAATACTTTAGTTTGTCTGTGTTCTATTATCATCAATGTTTGGTGTGTCCTTTGATCAGAATCTGTTTACTGCAAGAGCCTGAACATTCTTCTTTTCTTAAATTTGCATTCTTTGCTGTTCTGTGAAATTAGATTTTCTTTCCTTCTTTTATCCTGTTGTCTAAAGTTAGCATACAAAGTATTGGATGTCACTGTAGTATGTCCCAGTGAAGTCTGTGTTAATAGATTCTTCTGATTTATCTTCTTTAAAAAGTATATTTGGGAGGCTGGGGAGTAGCTCTGTGGTTAAGAGTACCGGCTGCTCTCCAAAAGGACCCAGTTTTAATTCCCAGAACCCAAATGGCAGCTTATAACTGTCTGAATAGTCTAATTCCAAGAGAACTGACAGCTTGCATAGACATACATGCAGGCAAAACATCAATGTGCATAAAGTGAAAATAAATAAATGGAAAAAAGCCCTTTGGGGAGCTGATGAGATGGCTCAGTAGGTAAAGGTGCTTGCTGCCAAGCCCAAACTTTAAATTCAATCTCTGGAACTCACAACATGGAAGGTGAAAGCAACTTCCCAGTCATGTTCTGACCTCAACAAACATGCCCACGTACATATGTAAGTGTACACACACATACACATACATGCCAATGTACATATGTAAGTGTACACACATACATGTTTATATACATATGTAAGTGTATACACATATACACATACATGCCCATGTACATACATAAGTGTACACACATACACACATACATGCACGTGTACACACATACATGTTTATATACATATGTAAATGTACACACAAATGTAAAAAGAGTTAGGAACAAAAGAAAGGTTTTTTGTTCATCTATAATTTCACTATTCCTGATCTATAAGCATTATTTTATAAACACATTAATTGGTGTTTTTTTTGTTTTTTTTTTTTTTTTTTACATGTTGTACTGGTTGGCTTTTGTCACAAAGTTGTGACACAAACTAGGGTCACACTGGAAGAGGAAAACTCAGCTGAGAAATTGCTTCCCACAGACTTGCCTGCAGGCATGAAGTAGGGTAGTTTCAGAGGGTGCAGGAGGGCCCAGTCCACTGTGGGAGGCACCATCTCTAGGCAGGTGGCCCTGAGCCACATAAGAAGAGTATCTGAGCCCGTGAAAGAAACCAACAAGCAGTAAATGTATCCATCTGAAGTCACAGGTTCAATTCCTGGGTTTACATTCCTACCCTGGCTTCTCTCAGTGATGGGGTGTGACCTGGGAATGTATGGAATGAGGACCTGGGGTTAGTCTAGGCCAGCAGGTACTGAAAAAAACCAAGTTTCGGACTCTTGGCTCTTCAGCATCATCTTCGGACCCAGAGCAGGGCCCAGTCCCTCCAGAGCACTTGTACAGTGTTTAGCTCTACTTGGGATCCCACCTCCTCTGCCCACACACCTGCCTACATGCAAGGACAGTGATACTAGTCCCATAGGTGAGTTTCAGGGGACAGGGCACATGGAGAGGGAAGCTACACTGACGAGCAGTCAACAAACTCATGGTCCTCAATGTGACTAATTCAGTGTCCAAAGGAACCAAACCAGAGACCTGGTCTCCATTAAACCCAGCCTAACTCCACAGCCGTTGACTACACAGGACAGAATGGCAGCCGCTCTGTCACCCGCACTGACACCAGAAGTGGACCCTTGAACCACCATGACCAACAACAAAGAGGTACCCCACACCTGGCACTGGAGTTCTGGTTTAGAGACCCATTGCTTCTAAGACTGACTCTGACGTAACGGATTGTAGAGGATCGTCCTTCAACCTTCATTTTTCTAACAGCGTAGCAGGTTTCTGAGTTGTGTGCACCCCTTCGTGTCATTAACCCTCCCACTCCTCCCCTTGCTTTTCCCATACCCTCGCCTTTCTCTATTCTTCCAAATCTTTCTACTCTGATATGCACTCTTTCCCACCTTTTACATCTCTGCTACTGTCCTCCTCTAAGATAACCCTCCTATGGGTCCCATGCTAGCTTCATGTACTCCAATACAACTCTAGAACTGGGGCTAAGATCTGAATATTAGAGAAAACATGTGGTGTTTGTCTTTCCAGGCTATAACTTTTTCCAGTTTCATTCATTTACCTGCAAATTTCATACACACACACACCATACACACATACATCCCACACATACACACCACACACAGCACACTCATACACACACACACACACATATACCCTACACATACACAACACACACAGCACACCACACACACACACATACACACTCACACGAAACACACCACACTACACAGAGATACCACAAACACACACTACACACACACCACATATACACCACACCACACACACCAAACACACCACACCACACACACATACCACAAACACACACCACAAATACACACACAGACACATACCACATGTATACAACACACATACCACAAGTACACACCACAAACACACACTACACACATATATCACATATACCCTCCCACACACCTCCCCACACACACCCCATACCACACCCCACACATACCACAAACACACACTACAAACACACCACACATACAACACACCACACACATATAACACACATACACACCACACTCATACACACACATAAACCCTACACATACACACCACACACATCACACACTACACACATCACAAACACACAGACACACACACACACACCACACCACACACACATACCACATGTATACAACACACATACCACAAGTACACACCACACACCACAAACACACTACACACACATATCACATACACCCCACACATACACCCCCCACACCAACCACACACACATACCACACACACACACACACACACACACCTCACATTCATTATCCGTTCATCAGTTGGTGAGCATCAGGGTGATCCCTTTCTCTGACTAGGTGTGCAGGTGTCTCTAGGAGAGTGCAGTCTCTGGAAGCATGCCCAGGGCGAGGTAAGTTTGTTTTGTTTCAATGCGACCTTTTTCTTTGCTCAGAGTTTTAATTTTGCTTAGTTTTCATTGGGTTAGGCTTGTGTTCCTGTCTCTTTTCAACTTTTATTTTGGCTATAGCACACTGTTGGAGCAATTTTAGAAGTTTCTTGGTTGTTTTGCATTCCCCCAAAATATTTTAGGTTAGAATAATACAAATCTGCGGATCCGTGTGTGGAGAATGGCTTTTCCCATCAATGTGCTGTCTTTCATGCTGGAATTTTGTTTTGTTTTGTTTTGTTTGTTTGTTTGTTTGTTTTGCCAACTCTCCATTATTTGCAGTCCTCACGTGTATTCACTTTCATGTTTATATACATGCAATTTTACACACACAGTAAAAACAGTGCAGTTTGCTGTGCACATAAGAATGACCTGGTTTGAAATCTCCATCGCCCATGCTGGGCACAACGGTATGTACCTGTAATCCCAGCAGCAGGGAGGCTGAGACATGAGAACCCCAGGACTGCTGGCAGGCTCCTCTAAGTGAATTACACTCTACACTCAGTGAGAGACACACCAGGGGGAGGGGAACAGGGAAACACCCAATGACAACCTCTGGCTTCTACATACACTCCATGCCTGTGAAAGCTTGCCCAAAACAAGTACACACCTGTTAAAGGGGGTTTGCTACCCCATATTCCCTGACATAACGACTCTAAGACTTAAATATATTTACAAATGCCTAGGCCAAAGCTTTGCAGGTTCCCCGACTCAGAACTTAATATTCTGTTTATTCTAATCTAAATTCTGCCATATGCTGGTTACTTTGCTCAGCTTTCATGGGTCTGTCTCCATCAGAGTGAATTTCCCACAATTCTCTCTATCCCAGCATCCTTTTTTTCCCACCAGAATTCTCACCTTCTATTTCCTGCCTCAGCTATAGGCCAGGCAGCTTTGTTTGACAGGTGAAGCTTCCATACAGACATAAGAGATTCCTTCTGCACACACCCATAAAAACATAAAATATAGTAACAGTGTAGATATTGTGTATTGCGATGTTGCTGCTTGACTATTGTTCTATTCCCTTGCTGAATGTTTGCAAAAATAAAGTTCCAGTGGGCAACTCCTCGTCAGGTAGGGGAAGGCTGTGAGGCTGTTTTCAGTCTAGATTCTGGGCTCAATCAGTGGAATGGATGGCAGCCAATGAAGGGGTGTTCGGGAATGTCCCTCTGTCCTCAAGTTCTTCACCAGCTGGACCCACAATGGTCACCATTGATATTCAAGATACAACGAGCAACTGCAACCTAAATCTGGGTTGGGATCAAATTTAAATGGTTAAGCATGGGAAATTTAAATGAAACAAAACAAAAACAAACAACAACAACAACAACAACAAAAAAAAAACAATTGCCATAGTCTCATGGTCTCTTTATCATGCTTTATAGCAAATCAAACTTACACAATTTTTAATTTATTCATTTCTCCTATAAGGTTGTACTATGCAGCCAGAGCCAGCTTCCAATCAGAATCCTCCGACCTCAGCCTTGTAAATGCAGAGATTACAGGTGTGTGCATGGTAGTAGAGTTGACTTTCAATAACTATTACATGGCTTTCACTTCTCCAAATGTTAAATACATACACACTATAGATATCGTAGTTTTAATTAAAAAGAAACAAATGTTATTTACCTTTGTTTATATCATGAGTGAGTATAAATTTTTGGATCCAGAAAAATTATTTAGACATAGGTCTAGAGAAGTGGTGTCTTACTCAGGGTTTCTATTCCTGCACAAAACATCATGACCAAGAAGCAAGTTGGGGAGGAAAGGATTTATTCAGCTTATATTTCCATATTGCTATTCATCACCAAAGGAAGTCAGGACTGGAACCCTAGCAGGTCAGCAAGCAGAAGCTGTTGCAGAGGCCATGGAGGGATGTTACTGGCTTGCTTCCCCTGATTTGCTCAGCCTGCTTTCTTAAAGAACCCAGGACTACCAGCCCAGGGATGGCACCGCCCACAATGGGCTGGGTCCTTCCTGCTTGATCACTAGTTGAGAAAATGCCTTACTGCTGGATCTCATAGTGGTATTTCCTCAACTGAGGCTCCTTTCTCTGTGATAACTCCAGCTTGTGTCAATTTGACACAAAACCAGCCAGTACAGATGGCTCCACAGTTAAGAGCAGCAGATACATTCCTAGGGGACCCAGATTCAATTCCCACTTACACGGTGGCCCACAACTTTAGATTCTGTATATATTTGAAACCCTTTCCTGTTTCACAAGTATTGCAGACACATAGTGCATAGGCATATATACTGGCAAAACACACACACACACACACATGCACACACACACAAATATTTCTTTATATATAAAGAAAAACATGGGGCTGGAAAGATGGCTTGGAGGTTAATAGCACTGTCTGTTCTTCCAGAGGTCCTGAGTTTAGTTCACAGCACCACATAGTGGCTCATAAATTTCTATAGTGAGATCTGGTGCCCTCTTCTGGCCTGCAGGCATACATGCAGACAGAACACTATACATAATAAAAAGAAAGAAAGGAAGGAATGGAGGGAGGGAGGGAGGGTAAGAGAGAGAGAGAGAGAGAGAGAGAGAGAGAGAGAGAGAGAGAGAGAGAGAGAGAGAGAAACGTTAAGATTATTTAGACATGTGTGCAGTTGATGATAGTATCTGTGTGATGTCTCACGCCATGAGCTGATGTAGTATAGCATCCACTATCTCTTCTGCATAATGGATCCAGCTTAGCTTTGCACTGTCTCAGCTAATCACTGCCCACGCACTGTCTGCCATTAGAAACCAAACTAGAGTAACTACACTCATGAAACTTCAGAGAGTACACTTCATGAAGATGGTATAGGTAGTCAGCTGAGCCTATTTGGAGGGCTTCAGAAAATGATACTATCTTAGCTTCCCTACCCCCTACCCAGGTGCTGTGGACCTCTCCACCCACTGCTAGAGAGTAATTACTTTGGTTCCAAACACTTGCTTTCCTCTAAGTTGTTATTTAATATTTAATTTGTTTGGGAAAGTGTGAAGTCATTAACACCTCACTTAGAGATAGTTCTCAAATTACAGAAACTGAAAAAGCCTTGGGGTGGAGGGTAAAGAAGTTCTTAGCCTGGGAAGGAGGGAGTCAAGGAGAAGACTTTAGAAGAGAAACTTTCTTTGTACTTTCCAGGTGTATAAGCATGGACATTAGGTAAAGAACTATGGCACATAACCATTTCTTTGGTCACTGGTATAGTTCAAGATATTTTATATAATTAGATAACATTATAAATAGAATGTAAAACAATTTGTCTTTCCTCGATTGTAATCTCTAGGCCCATCAGGAACTTATTGGGTGCTGTTATGAATTCCTTGTGTATTTTTAATTAATTAAATTAAATCATTTTTGAAAATTTTATACATAATTATCTCACTAAAATCATTTCTACTCTTCCCTCTGCTTCCAACTCCCCCAGCACCTCATACTCCCTCTCAAATTCATGACTTCTTTATTATTGTTATACAAAGATGTATATATATAAAGCATATATGTATGTGCATATGTATGTATACGTGTCTTACTGATGAGACTAATGTTAGGCAGCTTTTTAGAGAAACAGAACATATATATATATATACATATATATATATTCTGTTTATATATTGAGAGAAGGCTTGATTTTAAAGAATTTGCTCACAGAATTACAGACGTTTGTAAAGTGGGCTGAAGCTGAGACCAGGAAGAGCTAAATGCTGCCTCTAAGTTCCTTTTTGTTAGGGGTTCAGTCTTTAATAGGGGGCCTTCCTGACTGCAGGAAGCTTGTTGACATAACAGATGGTGATGAGCTTTATTCAAAGTCTATCCATTTACATGTTAACCTCATCTACAAAACTTTCATTCCTGAGTTCAGTGTGGTGGACATACTTGCCCTCTCACTACTAGGGAAGATTCAGATTTCGAGTTCAAATCCAGTCAAGGCTGTATAGTCAGGGCCTGTCTCTAAAGAGCAAACCAACCCAAGCCAAACAACCCCAAACACCCTACTGACCAACCAAAAATGAACAAACAAATAATGCCCCCAATACTCTCATAGATATATCTAAAATAATACTTGACCAGTTATCTGGGAACTGTGGCCCACTCAAGATGGCACATGAAATCTACTATCACAACTGATGTTCTAAGACTAACTTATCTGAATTTAGTGTTATGCAATCAAATAAAAAGTCCCAATGTTTGCTAAAGTTATCCACTCTTTACTATAAATTCAGAACCACATACATCTCAGTTTAACTGAGTCCTTAAAATTTTGGTCACAAGACTTCCTTGCATTCTAAAATTTATTGGGGATTCCCAAAGAACTTCTTTTTATGAAGACTAAATGTGTTTAGCACACTGGATAATAAAGCTTAAAATTTTAAATGATCATTAATTCATGTAAAAACAACAATAGCAAATTTGGTAAATGTTTCTAAACAACATGGGTATGCTAGCTGAACACCTCTCCCGGTTCTAAAGAAAAGCGAAACAAAGGAAAACACTGGGATGCAATTGTCTTACGATGTTAAAGTTGACTGGATAGAAGTTAACTAGATCTTCATGTTTCCTGACACACTTTGTTTCTGTCATTTGTTGCTGTTATTTTGGCTGCAGAGTTGTATGCAACCAGTATCTCTTCAGATTGGTGGTTGGCAGAGAAGAATTTGACTAGCCTTCTCAGAATAGGGTACTCCAGCTATACTACATGCTGGCAAATATCCACTGCTCATCCGGTACATAAACATAGTATCCCAAGACAAAGCATCTCCTTCAGCTCACATATAGAACAGCTGTGCTCAGGAGATTGTGGGTCTCAATTACAAGGTCACCCAGAGCTGTATGGCCAGTCCTTGTGTACAAAACCAAATCAAACCAAACAAGAAAGCCCCAAACAGCCAACCAAAATTAACAACAGAAACAAACAAACAAACAAACAAAAGCCCCAAACAAACAATTCCCAGTATTTTCACGGATATGCCCAGAATAAAGCTTGACCAAATATTGGAGTCCCATTCTGCCTTCCACAAGCTGCTTCTTCAAAGAGAAGTTGGTTTTAGCTTTTCAGTTTTGTTCCTTGGGCATGTTCCTCACAACAGTGTCACCTAGAGTCTGATGTGGTCTCTAACCTTTCAGTGTAATAGAGGGACACTCCCTATGGCTGCAGAGATTTTTACTTTTTTGAGAATTTATAATTTAATGGTGAAAGACATAACCTTGAAAAAGCCTTTTGTCTGAAAAAGAATTATTCTAAACACAAACCCTTCCTTTTAAAATCCATTATGTCTAAATACATATCAACTATATGATCTGGGTATGTAGGAAAGTTTCCATTTCAGTGTTAAAATGTATAATCTACAGCACAACTGTCTAAACTATCAGTTATGTTTATGATCTTAGAGCCTGCTCATCGTGTTTGTAAGTTGTAATTGGTAGATGGATAAATTCAATTTTAGAAAGTAGTTCTTTAAATTAACATTCTCCTGCAGGAAAATGAACTTTTTTTGTTTGCAATAATTATGCAAGATAATTATGGTGATTTGAATGAGAAATATCTTCTATAGACTCAGGTATTTAAACACTTTTGTCTAGTTGCTGTACTGTTTGGGGATGTTATGGGTCCTTAAGAGTTGTGCTCTTTCTGAAGGGAGCACATTACTGGGCTCAGGCTTTGAGAGTTTAAAGTCTCACTTGTTCCCTGTTCCCTCTCTCTCTTTTCTCTCACCCCCTCCTCCTGTGTCATCGTGTTTGAGGATGTTATATCCAGCTGACCCATAGTTGCCACACCTCTCCTGCTATTATGCATGCTTCTTCCAGGAATCATAAACTAAAATTAAATATTCTTTCCATAAGCCACTTTTGGTTATAATGTTTTATCACAGCAGCAGAAAAGTAGCTAATAATAATAGTAGTAGTAGTAATAATAATACATGTAGATACTATAGGAAACTGAACCCATGGCTCCTGGGATCAGCATTGTCTACCCACACAGTGAATCTCTCTTCAAACTCTCTCTTTTTTCCCATTATATTTTAAATTAGTTTTAAAATCAAATTTCCACGTTTTTTCCCATATACTCGTAGGTATATATAATCCTCCTCCCCTCCACATCTCTGTTTAAACCTTGCCCTCTCCAGTTTTCGATTCCTTTACTTTAGCATTACTGGATTTTATGTTACTGTGATAAAGTACCATAACCCCAAAGAACTTAGGGAAGTTTATGATGGCTTCCTGTTCCAAAAGAATAGAGGCCATCATAGAGGGGAGAACAGCATATGGAAGCTGGGAGATGGCTGATCACATTTACATACACACACACACACACACACACACACACACACACACACACACACACGAAGCAGAGAGAGAACAGAAGTGGAGCAGAGCTATCAATGCTTATTCAGTACATAAATCCAAGGGGGGCATTTCTCAGTCAAACCCCCACAACTCTCACATCACATGCAGTCTATTTTCTCTATTACTCTTAAGGCCTCTTTCTTCCCTCTGCCCCGTAATCTCTTCCTAATTTCCAGATCTCTACAGATATTTCAAGCCAAATAAACTCAAAAATTGGAAGCTCTGACTCACATAAGAGAGAGCGAACATGTGGCATTTGACTTTTTGCAGTACAGCTTCTTAAACCCATGGTTTGCAAACCCATATGGGGTCATGTAACTGAATGTGTGGGCTGGAAAAACTTGGCAACAGTAAAATGTTTCTCAATGTTCAGAAACCAAAAAGTTATTTAAAAATAAATGCTTAGTGAATCTGAGGTGTTTCTGGCACTAACTTTGATGCACTATATGGTTCTGAGTATACAATATACACCCCGGGCTTGCTTCATGCCAACCAATAACACCTCAGCTCAGATTCCAGACTATGTGATATAATAGCCAATAGCATTTTTAATGTCCATATAGAGTTTCTGCTCTTACAGAAGCACGGTGGTTCAATTATAGTCATGTAGCTTCCAAAGTAGTACATCTTAGGATTGTATTATATTAGAATGTTTATTTTTTAAAATTATCGTTTGAATTGCTGACTTGAGTTTCAGTAAAAATAAAGTGATCCTCCAGTGACTTTGGCTTGCGATTGAGTGTAGGTTGATGTCAAGGTGATGTGTGATTGAATGGCAGAGAGGTAGGCATGGGGTGGTGACAGGGGGGTTGAGGAAAGCAGAAGAGAAAGAGTAGGTGAGTAGGTGGGAGATCGGAAGGAGACAACATGGAAGCAGATGTGGATGTTTCTCTCGGCGTATCGCTAGATGAATAAAGTTGTTATAATTATTTCTAAGGGTTTTCTATGGGTCAATTTATCTTATCTGGGTGGGCAGCTTATATTTTTGTCAGCTGGTTGTAAGCTTATTGTGTAGAGGGATTGTGGACTGAGAATTTAACCTATAAACTTGTTTGATAAGTTAATGATCATGGAGTCATATTTTTACCAGGCAGTGGAGGACAGTGTGTGAAAGCAACATGCTGGGGCAGTCGGAGCGGTCATGCCCACCCGGGACAGAAGCAGCAAAGGCGGATGGAGGGACTCAAAAGAAGCCAGTGTCTGTGAGTACTTAGAGGCGGTGTGGAGCTGCTAAGATAAAGATACCCCACAGTGCCATGTGGCCCTATCTCAGGATAAAAGGTATCTACCCATTTAATATTTACTTCAATGATTAAGGGTAGAAAATTTAAGAAGTTCAGTTATAAAGGACCTTGGAGACAACCCTGTCCAATGGGTACTCACATGTCTGCTCTTGAGACGTTCTGTCTAGGCTTTGGACAGGTATGTAAACTACATTTTTGAAATTTTGGGCTAAGATAATCAGGCTTAACACTGGTCAGGTTCCCAGCTTTATCTGCACCATCAGTGTCTCCAGAAGCATGTTCTAGTTCCTCAGATATTCATGTCAGAGGAAGGGAGATTTGCCAAGTGTGATGCTCATGAATTTGGTAACTGAGAAGTAACTCAACCTTAGTGATGGAGTCAAAACCATCTCCACTCCTCATTTCCTGGATGTGTAGTCAGCTCCACACTTATGAAGGCTTCCCTTGTGCTTACTTCTCCTTGCCCAAGCCCTCCAATAAATCCCACTGTGTCCCCAAAATAAAAATAAGAAATAAACAAGCATTTAAAGTGCAGACTGGAAGGTATCAACTTGTCTTCCTTCCTCCATTCCAGAACATCACAACGAAGATGAAAACTAGGATAACACAGTACAGAACAAACTCAGTCAGCAATGGGCCTGAACAATTTGCTCAACGAGAGGTCTGTGTAGGGGAAGACTGAGTGGCAATGCTTTCCCAGAGTGATGGAAAATAAGAAATCATATTCAAGTCATGGAGGGTGGTTTGACTTTTCCAACAATGCTGTTATGGATTGTCCAGAGATTTAGAAAGGATAAGAGCAACCAATGGAATTAAATTAAAAATCAAATCTCAGAGTAAAGAAAAGGAGTTTCTAGTTCAGGAAGCCTTCATAAGGAAGGCCCCTAAGTACCAAACAGAATTAACAAAAAACACAAATAGTCCTCAGTGTAGCTTCCTGAGAAGGCTGGACTTCAAGAAAAAGGAGCAAGTCTAGAAGCTTACAGTCAGGAATAAAAAAAAAAAAAGGAGAGATTATCTCTGTTGATCAGAACTACCAGTAATGGATTATCAGAGAAAAATGAAAGTGTCTGCCCAGCCAAATATAAACCAAGAGGAAAGAAATAAAGCTGTCTTCAGCCCCTCGGGGGCTTAAAAAGCCTACCTCTGCTGACCACTCACTTCGGTAGCACTGGATTTTGAATATAGAGCCCGGTGCCAGGTCATTGGTCTGCAGACCAAGTTATATATGTCCCCAGCCCTGACTCTACAAAAATAATCACTTAAAGTTCAAGTTGCCACCACCAAAAATAAATGGGATAGTGTTTGATTCAAGAGCTAAGAAATTATTCCAAAGAAAACAAAGACATCATGTTGAAAGACATCAAGCCATGGTAACCAACAGCTGTGATGATCAACAGGCACAAAGGGCAAAACAGCTCTGTGAGCCCCACATGTGAGCATAAAAATGTAATGTAATTATCAGTTATTATTGAAAATTTTCTCTAGTAGCCACATTTAAAAGTCCAAAAAATAACAGTTAAACTCAAATTTAATAATATACTTTATTTAACCCACTATATTCAGAATATCAAGCTAAGAGTTCACAGATTTTCTTTGAGAACACCAAGATGTAGGTGGAGAAGGAAGTTTACCTTCTCATGTCATTTGCTGGGTGAGTCAGGAGCAGGATAACAATCAGCGACAAAACACTAAGCATTATTGTAAAATACCACAGACAAGTACGCAGCCTACCTGTGAAATGTAAAAAAAAAAAAAAAAAAAAAAAAAAAAAAAAAAAAAAAAATGAGGAGAGAATAAACTAGAAACCATGACTGATTAAAAATAAAAGAAAGCATAGTTTATTCATGCTGGAATCCCATGTGTTAAAATGAGTAAGTTCTGCAATAGCAGTAGGCTAGCAGTAGGCCTCATCCGTGCCTGACACCCATTGGCCCTTGCTCACTGGCATGACAACCTTGTGTAGTCCTTTCTTCTTGAGGATGAGATGAACCTACTGTTTTTCCATGAGAAGGGTAGGCTATCATTTCTAAGACTGTGTTAAAGAACAGTTTTGAATTCCTTCTTGGAGATTTCTCTCTCTCTCTCTCTCTCTCTCTCTCTCTCTCTCTCTCTCTCTCTCTCTCTCTCTCACACACACACACACACACACACACACAGAAACACATACATTATCCATCTGCCTCCCCCCATTTCCTCTAAGGAAAGCCAGTTGCCATGTCCTGATGCACCTCTGTGGTTAGAGAGGACAAAGGACAAAGGACTAAGGCAGCTAAGAACTGAGAAGGCTAGGCTGACTCCATGACGGGCTTCAAACTGGCAGTTAAGCAGACGAGGCTTAAACCTCTGTTTCCAAGAACTCGGCAAGTCCAGGCTTCAGAAGCTGCTCTGCCACCTGCCTGAGGCAAGGACAGTGAATGGGTCAACAGCAATTAAGTTCCTCGGCAACAGTTTTTAGACCACACCCGCCCCCCAGCAACATTTTCCAGCTTCCATGCCTTGATATTGGAACGTTCCTAGAGATGGAGCAAGATAAAGGCCATCTAACCAGGACTTCCCTAATTTCTTTAAATCAGGGCTGTGAGTTCACTTGGATGTCTCTCTAAGTTATGGGAAACCCCAGCGTGCTAGATTTCTGCAGAATAACACACTCTTTGCATTTATATACTATTTGAGTCTGGGGTATTATTCCTCAGCCAATCATGAGCCCTTACAGAACTACATGAGGGAGTTTGACAAAGATTCCCGCTCATTTCCAGTGGCTTTAGGAAAAGAACTCACCCTCAGCCAGCAGTTTGGCTATGAAACCTGGAGCCAGGCCACCCAGGAAGCAGCATCTGAAGGCTGCCCCCAGTAACCAAGCAGCAGTAAATACGATTTTATACCGCTAACTTTGGGGTGATTTGGTAGAAGCAGCTGTGGTGGTTTGACTGAGAATGGCCCGAACAGGCTTTCATGTTTGAGTGCTTGGTCCCTAGTTATGGAACTGTTTGGACACAAGTGTTCTTAGTGCAGGAGATGTGTTACTAGGTGTGGGCTTTGAGGCTTCAAATGGCTCTCTCTCTCTCTCTCTCTCTCTCTCTCTCTCTCTCTCTCTCTCTCTCTCTCTCTCTCTCTCTCACACACACACACACACACACACACTCATGCCAATGTTTTGGCACCATGCCTGTCTATTTCCCACCATGATGATCTAAAACTGCACAAATGCCCTCAATTAAATGTTTCTTTTTCTGAAAGTTGCCTGGTCATGGGGTCTCTTTACAGCAATGGAGTCAAAACCAAGAAGGAAATAGGTTCCCACTCGGAAAGGGAGTTCTCCATTCTGCACCAAGCTCAGGGGGCTGTCCACTCACAGTAGACTGCAGCCTTACCACCAAGGTTTCCCAACAAAACCCCAATGCTGTTCCACAGACCCAGGTTTATGCCTTTACTGTGCATTTAGAAAGTCATCTCAACTTCTCCTTCTGACTTTATTTGGGGAGCATGATCCCCATATCCTCTACATGAAGAATGTCACACAGTCCTTGGCAAAATTACAGGGTTCAACTCTTTTTCTCCCAAGAGGAAACCCGCCTGCCAAGCATCTGAAATACCTCTCCATGAAAATGAAGCATCCCCAGTACCTCAAGCCACAGCCAATGTACACTGACCCGAAAAACCACCTTTCCACTCACTTTTCTATAGTCCTTATTCACCTCAAATGTATATTTGAGAGCACCTCCACTCCCGGCATTCACAGCCAGACTGAGATCTGGGCTCAATTCACCTTTTCTGGCTTATTGTGCAGTAGGACCTTGGACACCACAAGGGAAGAAACAGAGTGCGGAACCACAAGGTTTTTCATGTGGAACCTTCAAAGAAGCTTGAGAAGCAATTCAAATGGAGGAACGTCACCTTTAAGGGAGAAGTATGAGAACAAGAATGCCTTTTACCTAAACTTTTGTGGACAGATCATATTCCTTTGAGTTCATCTTTATATAGAGACTGCAATATGGGAAATAGAATTTATTGGAGTGAGATATATATATATATATGATAATTAAGAACTGAAGGTGCTCTGTATTAGTCAGAGTTCTCTAGAGTTACAGAACTTAGGGAACAGATCTTTCTTTCCAATATATAAAGGGAATGTATTAACTGGAGTGACTTATAAGCTGCAGTCCAGCTAATCCAACAAGGTCTAGCTGTGGAGAAAAAGTCCAAGAATCTAGTAGTTGCTCAAGGCTGGATGTCTCAGCTGGTTCTCTGTATATGCTGGAATGCCAAAGAAGTAGGCTTCAATGCCAATGATGGAACAGATGTCCTGGAAAGATGAGGGCAATCAGACAAAGACAGGCAAAGAGCAAAACCTTTCTTCTCTCCCATGTCCTTATATCAGCTTCCAGCAGAAGGTAGAGCCCAGATTACTGGTCTGTCTTCTGCCTCAAGAACTGGATTAAAGATGGTTCCTGTCTTTCCACCTCAGTGTCTGGGTTAAATGTGCATGCCTTCCTGGCTCGGAGGTCTATACTAAAAGTAGATTCTCCCATTGCATACCAAGCAGAAAAATATTTCACAGGCGTGCTGTAACTTTAATATTTTCAAATCCTATTTTTAATGATGGTTCTTAAAAGCTTTAACCTTCCTTGTAACACACCCACCAGAGGTAGTGGAAAAGAAAGGATACAGGGGGATGGACCTGTTTAGAAAGGTTCTTTAGAGCAACTCCCATCTGTGTTGTCTGGAAATCGGCAGCTCAGTTCACAGGTTGGCAGGCTGTGGCAGCTCCATCCATTCACAAACACCTTACAAATATACCAGCAGTGCAGGTCAGTACAGTTGGGTAGCGACAGCGGTGACACAGCCTAGCAGAGACAGCCATTCCTCAGCAGGACGGACCAACAGGAACTCCAGAAGTTCTTGGCTGTGCCTCTCTCAGAGAAGCAAAGATCAACACAGAGGAATGACCCACAAGCAGTGCACAGCTAACTGTACCAGCAAGCCAAGCTGTCTTCATCACTCTGTGGAGTCCTATTTATACACGCCAAGCACTGTGTCCTCCACGTGCCTTGCCTCAGCACACGCATCCAATCAGCCAGGGTCCTTGGTAGCAGCAATAAACTGCAGCAAACCACCAGTTTCTCTCTGTGGCATCTTGACTAATGCGGCTCAACTATGCAATACATGTGTGTTGTTAGCAAAGACTCCTTCCTTCATCCCGTGCCCTCTCACATGCTTACTTTAGCAGAACATCCTCTATCCTGTGCTTGCTTCAGTGAAATGTTCCTTCATGAGTCGGCCTTAGCCTTTCACACCTGTGACCACTTTAATGAAACATTCCTTTTACGTGTCTGCCCCAGCAAAACACCACCCGAACAACTTTCTACAGAACCCTCAAGTTTCTACTTCAGTGTGCCTTCCTTTTCTGTATTGTGGTTCATTCCAGATGTAGTGAAGTTTACAACCAAGAATAGACATCACATGTTCTTTCCCTAAAACCCCTGTGAAATGTTAACAGGGGCACAGCAGTCAGAAATAGGACATAATTCACTTTGAGTGGTGTGATGTGAGACAGAGCAAAAGAGAAGAAAATGGTGGCTCTCTTGGGTGACTGAGTGGATCCTCTTTGAAGATCTGGAAGCTTCCCTTAAACTCACTGCATTGTGAGAAAACAGAGCAATAGCCCAGGACTGTGATGGCTGTGAGGTGAGGTTGCCTCCTTCCTAAGGTGGCTTCAGCCCTACTCACCCTAGAGGGTGCTCTGAAGACTATCCAAACAAGTCAGTTCTAGAATTTGGGGAGGCAGAAGGTCTTAGATATTCCCTAAGCATAAAAATTAGCAAAACCAAGACAACTCTGTGGAGAAAAAAATGGGGTTTTAGTTTCTGAGGAAGTGCCACTCCACATCTCCTGAACATCTCTCACCCTTTGTCAGTGAGAAATGTGCAAGGCTGCAGGGAGTTTAGCATAACTTTAATTTTCTCAAATCTTATTTTTAATGGTGTGCAAATGCTTTAACCTCCCTTTTATCCCACCACCCACCAGAGGTAGTGGAAAAGAAAGGATATGGGGGAAGTGGACCTGTTTAGAAATGGTGCTTTGGAGCAACTCCCATTTGTGTTGTCTGGAAATCAACAGCTCTACACTCTAAACTCTTCACCGATATGGCAGCAGTCCTGTTCGGTAGATTTGGGAGAGCAAACATGAGCCAGTAATGGTATCACAACCTAGCAGGAGCATCCATGCAGGAGAGGTTCAGACTAGCGGAGACATTCAGAGCAGCTCTCTCCAAGATCAGCAAAGACTCAAGACCAACAAGCTTTGCACAGCTAGTTCTGTAAGCAAGCCTGGCTCAGCCTCTGCCGCTGTCCACTGAGCCTTTTATACTCTCTTCAAACATCACGTGTCCTCCATGGGTCTCGCCTCAGCATGTGTGACCACCTCAGCTGACATCACTCTGCCCATCAGCCCCAGTCCACAGAAATGGCAAGAAACTGCAGCACATCACCAGAAGTTTTGTGTCAAGTTTCTCTCTATGGAGTCCCGACAAATGGAGCTCAAGTCTGCAATGTAAGGCGTACTGATATATGGCTGGGAAGTATCCTTCATTACATTTTCTTTCACATGCTTGCTTTAGCAGAGCAGCCTTTCTTTCACCTCGGTCCACTTCAGCCAAATATTCCTTCACATGTTTGCCCCAGCAAAACACTATCCAAACAACTTTCTAAAGAACCCTAAAGTTTCCACTTCAGCTTAGTTTCTTCTAAAGTAGCTAACTATTCCCTGAGTACCTCTCTGGTGCCCAGTGTTGTGCTGGCAGCCATGGGATTTGAACACCCTCCTGGCAGTGTATGTTCTGCTTATTGGTCCTTATAGTCAGTTGAGTAGAGATGACATGTCTAGTGAGCAGATCATGACAATGTTGGCAAGACACTTTTCTAAAAACTAACTATCAAACATTAAAGCTGACTAACCCAGAAGATGCCTCCCCTTCCCTTCTCCTTTTTGTTCTTGTTTTTGTTTTTTGATCTTATGTTCTGTGCTCTAATTTTCATTCCTTCTGTGAGTTACAGAGCTGAGATACAGGCGCCCAACACTGAGTCCAGTTCACTCACCTGTTCTTAAGCAAATTACCATTGAGAACTTTGTGTGCCAACCTCTATACAGGGTCCTTGATAGAAAAGAATTTAGCAAACACCAACAGTGGAATGGGCCTGTAATCCTGGCACCCAGGAGGCTGAAGGAGCTCAGCTTTGAGGTTAGCCTGGGCTACATGGAAAAACCCTATAACAGAAAGGAATGGGAGAATGGGGGACAGGAAGGAAGTTAGGAAAGAAGGAAAGAAGAAAAATCCACTAATCAAATATATAGGAGGTAGATATATATTCATCAAAACAAGCACTGTTCTGACAAAGGAACAACTTAGTGATTTAGTGCCCGAGGCTCTGTGAGCCACCAGGCACAAGATTCTGGCTAATTATTATCCCATGGCCTCTGCTCCTCTGCCCAAACACTCTTTGCTCATAAAATGTTGCTAAAAACCACAAAATAATAGTCACAGATGACATCATCAGTCTCCTAAAACTCCCTTTCCCTGTCAGCACTGTGGTGGGGCAGCTCTACATCAGCCTTCAGACTCGAAGATCCCCACTGTCACCTTCTAATATTACTCTGTGGCACTGGATAAGCCTGTGCCCTGTCTGGGACTGACTTTCTCCACTGTAAAATGGGAATAAGATCCCTATCCAGCACACGAGAGAGAATAGATGTGCAATAGATGCCTGTTATTTTTAGTTACAACTCATACTTTTATTATCTGTAAATAATATATGGAATTCTGAGCCCAGGAAAATGAAGTGGTTTGTCTGGCCTTTGGATCCATATATATATATTTTTTACTTTCTGATTATAAATTTTTCTTGATATAAATAAAACAATGAAATGTGTTTATGAAAGAAAAAAGATAGAACCTTCGGCACTTGTATTAAAGGAGCATTTGAGGAAGGAGTTAGCTGCATATTTTGGCAGCAGTCTAGGGACGGGTGTGGGGCTCTTAAATCTCCTGAGTTTCTGGAAGGCCGTAGTCAGGCTTTCTGTTCCAGGAAGAGTGATGCTAGATGCTTCATTATATCCAGTAAGTCTATTAGCCTCTATGTCAGCTCTCTGGAGATGGCTGGCCCATCAGAGCCATCATATTCTTGGCTCGCAGCAACTGCTGTCTCTGACATTCACCTTAATCCAGAAAGCAAACTAGGGCCAATAAATGCACAGGATTTTGATGGGCTCTTTGGAAGGGAGCTGTGCATATATATGCAAGTGACCCATCCAACTGGATGGTCAAGGGAGCCCAGCATCCTCAAGCTGGAGGCCCAGAGGCACATATGGGATGGGATTTAGATGCCGTACTCTGTGGGCATCCTCAAGCTCTGCACCAAGCTCCAAATGCCAGCTTGTTCGTCTTAGTTTTCTGATTTTAAAATTTTGTAAAAGATTTATCTATTTATTTATTATATATAGGTACACTGTAGCTGTCTTCAGACACACCAGAAGAGGGCATCAGATCTCATTACAGATGGTTGTGAGCCACCATGTGGTGGCTGGGATTTGAACTCAGGGCCTCTGGAAGAGCAGTCAGTGCTCTTAACCACTGAGCCATGTCTCTAGTCCTTTATATTTTTAAAAACATTTATTTGTTTGTTTGTTTGTTTATTGTATATGAGTACAATGTAGCTGTGTTCAGACACGGCAGAAGAGGGTGTCAGATCCCATTCCAGATGGTTGTGAACCACCATTGTCTTGGTTTTCTGAGTCTGACACTTGAGTGTAATGTGCATCACTAGTGCAGCTCAGGTACCCCCTTACCCTTTAAAATCACATTTATTTGTGTGTGTGTGAGTGTGCGTGCCTTTACCCTTACCAGCAGAGACACCATCTTGTTGCCTTTTTCCCCTCTTCACATGAGAGGATGAGATTCAGAGATGTTAAGTTCAAGGGCAGTATAGTATTTTTCTTACGTTAAAATATTTTTATCTTTTGTGTCTGTGTGTAAATATGCTAACACAGACCTAGGTGCACATATGGAGGTCAGAGGAAAACCTGAGGAACTTGGTTCTGTCCTTCCACATAGTGAAAGGATAGGGCTCAAACTCAGGTCATCCGGATTGGCAGAACATGATGTGACCACGTATTAAAATGTGTGACCATGGCCAGTGATGTGACCAGTATTACAAAGGACGCTCCTCAACGTTGGCATCTTTGTCAGTATAGGTCAATAATTGTGAGGGAAAGCATGGTAGGATGTTTAGCAACACCTACCCTCTTCCCCAGTATTTGTAACCCAATTGGCTCCAGATCTCATTACAGATGATTGTGAGCCACCATGTGGTTACTGGGAATTGAACTCAGGACCTCTGGAAGAGCAGTCAGTGCTCCTAACCACTGAGCCACCTCCCCAGCCCTGAGAAGTGCTTTTTAAGTCTAGTCTTTCTGGCTCTGAAGCCCTTGCTCATCTACAACTGTGTTGCCATTCACATATACCATATACTTTATTTTAAACAAGATGTGCAGTGGGTGGGGCCAGGTGTGACAGGTGAGGCTCAGTACAGGGTTCATGGTCAGCACCCACCCCACATAGATAACATGAAAGAGAAACGCAAGCAATCTCTCTTTTAAAAAAAATTAAGTCATATAGTATCAGAAATTGAATTCAACCTAATTATGTGTTCTGTCCATTTTGTCTGTCACTATATTGTGATCCTCTTTGGATTTTTTTTTCTGTTAGGGTCTCCACTAGACCTATTCACTCCCACACTCAGTGCCCACCCATTTCCTGGTCTCCCTAAACTTTGCCATAGTCTTGTTAACACTAGGAACTATGTGTCCTGAGCCAATGGGGCCAAGATCTCTGGGATGCTGCTGTGGTTAACTCTGTAGGTTTGCTGACAATAGAGACTCTCCGTTTCTCCAGTATGGCTAGTGTTTACAGATGTGGTGCTTCTCCTGGATGCAAAGGCAACGAACGGCAGACTTATTTCTTGCCTATTACTAATATATGAGTAAGTACTTTAAAGTGTATGACTGCTTCGATTTTCAGCCCATCAGGGAAAGAGAGCTGACAAGACACATGGCAGTGTAATGAATACCATTAAAGAGTCAGACTATTCTGCAAAAACCAGAATAAACAATACACATTGATCCATATGACAGCAAAGACCGAGTGCTTGGGGTATCACTAGTCTCAGCAGAGGGGCCCAGAAATGAAAACACACACTGGGTTCCAAACTCACCATTAAGAAACACAAATTTCTTACCAATCAGTATATTGAATTAGTCACATGCTTAAATGATATTTTACTATATAAAATATGTTATTTAAATATTTGTTGGTTTTTGTGTATTTTGGAGCTAGCATCTCACTGTGTATTCTTGGCTGGCCTGGAACTAGTTATGTAAGCCAGTCCGGCCTTGAACTCAGAGATCTACCTGCCACTCTCACTGAGTGCTGGGACTAAACGGGTACACCACTGGAACCAGCATGTTATTAGAATTTTAAACAGGGCCCGTGAGATGGCTCATCAGGTAAAGACGCTTGCAACCAAGGCTAATAATCTGAATTTGATCTCTACATGGTAGAAAAAGAGTCTAGACTACTATCACACATGCACTTCGATCTATATATGTCCACCACTACAAATTAAATATATTAATTTTAAAATTAAAAATAAAAGTTTAAAACATAAAAATATAGTAAATATTTAGGAGTTTTTTCTTTTTCTTTCTTTTGGATTGGCATTTTACTAACTTGCTATACCTGCCCCTTTCCTACTATGACAAGATATTTGAGGCTGGGCACTTCATAAAGAAAAGAGGTTTATTTGACTCATGGTGGCTGGCTGCATTGACCCCTGGCACATGGCATCACAGCGAGAGCATAAGTGAGAGGAAGCGATCATGTGACAAGATAGGAAGCTGGGAAGGGTGCCTGGGGACTGAGGAAGGTGGGCATGTCCCTAATGATGTAAGAACCTTTCATGAGTTGACTCTCTACACGTTGGCTCACTGGAGACTAACCTTTCAACACTTAAGTCTTTGGACTCACACAACCAAACCAGGACACGTGTACTTTCAGCCTCCACACCAGCTCCCTTAGTGACACATTTCCTAAAACATTGCTTTGTTTCCCTGGGAGAAGCCCTGAGAGTCTTCCCTTGAACACGCAATGTAGCTAAGACCTTCACGACCTTGAAAATGAGCCTGCTCACCCTGCTCTTGAGAAGGGGGGAGCAAACTTTACTACTCAAGAGGCCTTGTGTGTTGGACAAGCTGCACATCAAGTATAGAGGTCACTGCAGAGAGGAGTGGCTGGCCTCTGCCCTTACAAAGGTCTACTTGCACACTTGTTGGGAATACAGAGGCTTCCTCACATTCCTTAAGTGCTGAGAGAGCACCCCTAAGAGCTTGTGTAAACGATTGTTTAGGCTGAACATCTGTTTCCCTTCTGCATCTGTTAGGGGATTTTTTTTTATTTGCTTGTTTGTTGTCTGTCTTTCAGACCCAGACCCTAGCATCTGCCATAGAAATTCTGCCTTTGTTCATAGCTGCTTTTAATATGCAGGGGCATGTGCCCCAGTCATGACCAATGAAGCATCACCATGACTAGGTCACAAGCCTCAGAACAAGTCTTTGGCTTGTGTGGTGTGATTCACAGAAGGTTGTTTGGTTTCTTCTGCCTCTGGACATGACTATGGTAACTGTCAGGTCGGCATCCCATTCAGACTGAAGAGAAAATCACCTGTGTGAAGTGGGCAGGGCAGGAAGTCAGACTTGGGTCCTTGATGCCATGTTTGAGCTCAATGATGTAAGACATTAAAGTCGTTACAGTGATAGACTTCACACCATGTGCCTTAATTTAACCAATTACTTAAGTGCTCTTAAGTCAAAGTTCTCTCACTGCAACCCAACTATCCTTTCAGACACAGGAGGTGTAATTATAATATGCACCAAGTGAATTTAGTTAGTTGTTTTTGAGAAAAATGTATTTCTGCATTTTTAAAATAAATCACTTATGGGATGTTTTTCACAAAAAGTACATTCAAACAGAATTTGCAATTCCATAGGAAATATATAGTTGATACCAAAATGAATATAATGTGAAACATGTCAAGTCAAATGAGAAGCTACAACGTAATGGTGTTAGGTGAGTTGTCCTATGCAAATGCTATTCTGAGCTCATGTTATTTAGGATAAAAGTTATTTCATAGCCCTGAATTGGGGAATTTATTCACTTAAGCTTAGAGCAGACACAAAGAAGAAATATAAAAAAAACCACCAAAAACAAACAAACGAACAAAAACATCCATTATGAAAAACTAAGGTTTGAAAGATCTGGGGCTTTTGGAGAGACCTTAGCCTCATGCTTATCAAAGTAATGAGTGCTTGTGATTCAGGAGTGCAGTGGTTTAGGTGTTGGACCCAGGTGGGCAGTCCAGAGAAGCTCCTTCAGTGATCTTGATCTTGAGTAGATGCCTAATGACTTCCTTTCAATCTTAAGTATGTAGGCTACCTCCTCACGAAAGAAGTAGGTTTGCTATGGGGTAATCCAGAAGGGTTTCTGACAGCCAATAGCTCACTGTGTGATATGAGACATGTCACTGTGTGATATGAGAGAGGATGGGATAAACCACAGACTGCCACACTGCTATGACACCTCAATAGAACCAGGGCACAAGCCATGTAGGAAAGACTATGGCAAGCAAGTGGGTTTTCTGGAGATGGCCTACCATTTTACATGGCTGTGATGGGTGTGCTCTGAGGCATGGACCCCAGAGACTTTGTCCCAGGATTGCTTCTCGCTGCAGATATGCCTTTCCTGATATGCCTATCACATAGCTTGATGATTCCTGGGCATCAGCTCACCCTACTGGGCAAATTTCCTGCAGATCAACTCCAAGATGAACTTTCATGAATTAATGCTGTTTAGGTGTATTATTGACCATAAAATGTCTCATTTGATTCAAGTTTTTAGGAAGAAAGTTTAAGGAGATGGTTTTAGTTGTTATGCCAGAAAGATATGATCAAGAATAGAATGTGCCCCCTCTTCAAAGAATAGTAAGTAAAGGCTGCACAAGTCGAGGAGTACAAAGAGCTTTCATAAATTACACTAAGAAGAGAAAAGGGCTTGGGACAGATTTGTGAGCAAACAAAAGCATTCATTCTAGGTCAGGTCCAAGGATAAGGCCACAGGTATGCACTATGATAAAGCAAGGCCATGTGAAACTGTTGCTTTGAACTTTTAATGAGCACATAGAATGAAATACTGCTTTGAACTTACTATCAGCATCCTTCTTTAACTCCCTTTTGTGTAACATTTTATCTGTGAGGTAATCTTATAAAGAACTTTGGTCTAAGAAGGTATAAAAAGGCTGAGAGAAAAAAAATTAAATGTGGTCGTTGGGGCTCAGCCTCATCCACCAAATGTATATATGTGTATATATGTATATATGTCTGTATGATGTACATATGTACATATGTAGGTATATGTGTATGTATAGAAGTTTGCATGTGCATTTGTAAAATTGATGAAATAGATGGTTGGGCTCTGCTGACTGTGTGTGTGTGTGTGTGTGCGCGCGCGCGCGCGCACGCGCGCACACATGTTCATTACTGACTTTCTCTTTATCCTTTTTCTTTCTCTCTGGCTCACAAAAAGTTAATGAGCTCCAAACCTCTTGCCTCAAGGCCCAGCCAGAGGCCCCTGAGTTAAAGAGTAGAGAGCCCAAGTAACTTTATTAACGCTCTGCTGCTATCAGCAGGCTCAATTGCCAGCAACCAGCAGCTTTTGGCTTCTGGAGAGCAAAAGAGAGTTAATTGCCAGAAACCATCAGCTTCTGGCCCCCAGAACAGCAAGAGAAAGTTGATGGCCTGAGGTCATCAGCCTCTGGTCTGGCTACTCTGCCCCAACCTCAGTACCTGGGTGGCAGGGTCCCGTCCCAGGAAAATGATTTCAGCTCTGTGGACACAGTCTGTCTTCTCAATCAGCAACTTCTTTCTCAGAAGTTCTCTACGAGCAACGAGTAGGAAGATGATTAAAATAGAGCTTGATTAAATCTCCTCAGGATTTACCTTATCTATTACTACTTTCAATTTCAACTTACTGTGAACTTCACTTGAAAACAAAGAAGGGCCAACAGATTGTTCTGTGTTAGAGGGCGGCCTGCTTTTCCAGAGGACCCAGTGTTTCTCACCAGCACACCATATGGCTGCTCACCACCATCAGAAACTCCAGTTCCAGAACACCCAGTGCCCTCTTCTGGCCTCTGGGGTGCCAGGCATGCAAGTCGTACCCAGATGTGCAGGCAACCGTGCATGCATAACACTTGTGCATATAAAGTAAAATAATTTTTTTAAATGAAGAAGCAAAGTTTAAAACTTGGCACTGGTTGCTTAAGAAAAATCTACTAGTTGGGAGAGGTGGTGTTTCAGTCCACTTCTTTGTACTAAACGTGCAGATATTTCTAGGGTGGCATAAGTTTGCTGATCTCATGGCCCTTTTCAGAGTTTTCGTAATGATCACCTTGGCAAATTTATGACATTATGTTGATAATCACAGAGCAGCAATTAGGAAAACTTAGATAATATCAAGTCAAACAGAATTCATGTGTCTTTATCCTAAAATCACATCCATGTGGAAAAATACTAGAAGAAAATACCGAATAATGGAAGAGACTTTTGTAAGTGGCATCTTATAGGCAATTTTATTCTATTTTTTATTATTGTTTTGCTGTTATTTTGCTGCACATTTTTTTTCCAGCAATAAAAATGCACATGTGGTGTTCCTGGGAATGGAACCAGGTGTTTGTCATGGCAGTCAAGTCCCTTATCATTACTCCCAGGCCCTTTTTACTTTAATTTGGGGCAGTGCCTTTGCAAATTGCCCAGGCTGGCCTAGAACTTGTGTCCTTACTGCCTTAGCCTTCCTAGTATCTGAGATATGGAAGAGCCTGATACTCATACCAGGTGAAGTGTGACCAATCCCTGCGTGTGAGTACTGGTGTGCACGAGGCATCAATAAAACTGTACTTTCAGAATCAGTCCAGAAAACCCCACTTACTTCTTGTAGAAGGGGCCTCCAGGTGCTGATACGCTTTATACCAGTGGTTCTCAACCTTCGTAATGCTGCAACCTTTTAATACAGCTCCTCATGTTGTGGTGACCCCCCCAGCCAAAAAATTATTTTGTTGCTAATCCAAAACTGTAATTTTGCTACTTTAATGAATCATAATGTACATATATCTCTGATATGCAGAATATGTAATATGTGACTCTCCCCCAAAGGGGCCATGTGCCACAGGTTGAGAACAGCTGGTCTAGGCTAAGTACACACTCTTCACAAACACATTCATTTGCAATTCCAAACCCTCAGTTTATAGCTTTAAGCATCTATAAGAGCAAGGGCCTCAGTTTCTTCTCCTGAAGAGCTACTTTCATCTGAGCATGACATCCTAGTTCTGGAGGTGTGATGCTTTGTATATGCTTGGCCTAGGGAGTGGCACTATTAGAAGGTGTGGTGTTTTTTGAGTGTCACTCTATGTGTAGACTTTAAGATCCTCATCCTAGCTGCCTGGAAGTCAGTATTCTGCTAGCAGCCTTCAGATGGAGATGATAATGGACTGAACCTCTGAACCTATAAGCCAGTCCCAATTAAATGTCTTTATAAGAGCTGCCTTGGTCATGGTGACTGTTCACAGCAGTAAAATGCTACTAAGCATGGGTCAGCAGGGGACTCATGCGCAAGTTACAGGAACTAGGGACCAAAGCACCTCTTTTTGATGGATCCCTATGTCTCAAGAATACTGTGGAGGAATGAAGAAACCTCTCTGCAAAGATGCCAACCACTTCACCAAGAGGCAGAAATAAATATTTTTGTAGAGTTCTCATTTTCATCTCTGTAAATAAAGAAAGGTCTATGGGGCAGATAGGAGGGACACAGACAAAGGAAGCCACCTCTTCTGTTGTTTCTTGTATCCTCATGGACTTGATGGGGCTTTAAGAAACTGGGACATATATTAAATAAAAAGAATAAAATAAAAATCACATAACTTGTAACCTTGGCAACTGGGCAGTCTTTAAGGAGACAGCATCTTTCTACTTTCAGCTGACTGTGAGAGTCTTTCTGAGACTGCCCCCACCCCAGTAGTCATGCCCTCCAGGCCCGACATGAGCAGCCCCTGTTAAAGGTCACTTCTCCATGATTCCTTTCATTCTTGTGATAAATATTTGAAGGCTACCACTAGCTGCAGAGGTAGGTACAGGAAGATGAATGCATTCTCCATCCATGAGGAGACAGAAATGGATCAGCAAATGGTGAATACAATCTCAAACTGTCACCGTTGCTATCAAAATAAACAGGCAGACCCCAAACAAAACAAACCTCCCAGTCTAAACTAGAGCAGAGACAGGGTGTGTGGGAGGACTTCTCTGAAGGAGGGATGACTGGAGAATGAATCACCATTCACAAAGGAAGAGAAGGGTATAGAGAGGGAACACATGCACCAGGACCCATGTCAGGAAATAACAGAATGCAGAGGCAGGCCAGTGTAGAGAACGGGAGAGACAGAGGGGCAGGTGGAGGGGGAGGGTGCCTGGCCATGTGAAATTCCGAGAACCACTCACAGAGGTGTGTCTTCATCCTGAGAGCAATAGGGAAACCGTGGGAGAGCTCTCTGTGATTGGAGAGTTTGCAGGTGCCTCTCCTCTTTTTAATCATTTGTTTTAGAGTAGAGAATGGCTTATAGGCGGGTCTTGGTTAATTTTCTATGGCTGTGATGAGATGCTGTGAATAAGGCAATACGGAAATAGTTTGGGACTTCCAGTTTTAGAGGGGGAGTCTATGACTAACATGGTGGGGCGTGTGACAGGAGGCAGGCAGGAATGATGTAAGAGAGCTTACATCTTGATCTACAAGCAAGGGGAGAGAGTGAGGCAGAGGCAGAGACACACAGAGACAGGGAGAAACACAGGGAGAGACAGAGAGAGACACAGAGAGATTTGGAGATACATTTTAGAAACCTCAAAGCTCACCCTTAGTTACACACCTACTCTAACAAGGCCACACCTCCTAATCCTTTCCAAACAGTCTACCAACTGGGGACCAGATGTCCTGGGCCTTCCTTACTCTGACTAGCACAGAGAGGATAAAGGTAGCTCCTGGTCTGTTACAGGTTTCCAGGGAATAAATGGAATAGATATAGAGATGAGCATTTAGGAGACTCATAAGATGGAATCAGCATAGTCCATGTTGGTTTACTTAATATAAATTTAAACTTATCAGAAAAGGATATAACACATATTTTTTTTCTGCTGATATATTTGCTGTGTACCTGGAAAAAAGAAAAAGAGAAAGGGAGGATAAAGGAAGGGAGGGAAGGAGAGAAAGGAAGGAAGGAAGGAGAGAAGGAAGAGGACAAAAGTTCTTGCTGCTTAAACCTAACAATCCAAGTTTCATCCTCAAAACATACATGAAAAGCCAAATACAATACCCTGTATTAATAATCCTAGTACTCGTATAGCAAGGTAGTAGACCAGCTCAAGAACAAGCTAGCTTGGACTACATGGCCCTGCTTCAACAGGGTGGAAGGTGAGAAACAACTCTTGAAAGTTGTCTTCTAACTTCCACATGCATGCATGAAACATGTGCACCAACACGCAGTCAGGAATAGCTCTCTTTGACTCTGTCTGTCTGTCTGTCTGTCTGTCTCTCTCTCTCTCTTTGTGTGTGTGTGTGTGTGTGTGTGTGTGTGTGTGTGTTTGTCTGTCTTTCTGTGTGTGAGTCTGTGTGTGTGTATGAAAAGAGAGAGGCTATGGCTTGGTTCACTCACCTTGCGGTACTAAGAGTGGGCCCAGGACTTTGCATGTGATAGGCAAGCACTTTTCCAACAGCTTTACCCCCATCCATTTTCCTCTCATATGTACTGACCGCACAGAGGTTAGAAAGATAAGAATTGCATTTGCAGGCCTCTTTTTGCAGCTAGATTTGCAGATGTGACTTGGGATGTGTATATCAGATGCACTGCTGTAGAACGGGGGTTTGGAAGTGATAGAATAAGGGGACCAACAGGATGTGGAGCACACAGTCTGCTGGTGTGGCTTGTCACAGAAGGAATGTTCTGACATTTCTGCCAGAACTCTCTGGTTTGACACGCAGACTCCTGATAGTGGCAGGAGTGGCAGCTCAGGTTGGTAGTGCCTGGCAAACAAATGCTTACTATAATTCATGTGGGCTGTCCTTAGTATTTACAGTGGGTAACATGATCCCGTGAGTGTGTTCCCAAGATAAGTTGATAGTTCAGTCCTGAAGGAAATCCTGTCACTTTATGTCCCTCTCTCCCTGTAATGCTCATTTTTATATTTGCTCATATAAGGATATAAACAAGAAGAACATGCTTAGACAACTAGTTCTGCCAAATGCTTGGGAGAAAGCTGAAAGCTATGTTGTTCTAAAGGTGAGCAATCTGAAACATTCCAGAAACGTTAGACATCTGATTTAAAAAATGACTCATTTAGAATTAAATAAACTTTGACCTTAAGTCACAGACAATATCTCTGTACATTAAGCAGGAGCTGGATCTAAACCAGGAACTCTAACAATTGGTGGCTTCCCTCACAAGGAGAACTTTACCGTAATGAACACAGATTTTGAAACAAAAGTTAAACATGTCAACAAAGCCATTCTGGAAGTTACTCTCTGCTTCTACTTCTCAAAATAATTCATCTTTTTTTTTGTGTGTGTGTGTGAACATTTTCGGTGCCTCTCAGGACAGCTCTCGGTCTCTTGCACCTCAGCTCTTGCGGCCCGTACTGTAGTTATTTATGTACCTGTTTGATCTGACCTGTGGAGGAGTCTGTGAACACACCGAAGGCAGGAACACCCTCTGATCCATTTTTGTATGTCATAAAATGCCTGCTAAGAATGTTCCTTTATACAAAGGTGGTACATGATCTATATTTAATCAAGGAATAAACGAGTTCTTGCGCAATCTTTGTCATGTGCTTACTAACACTCTGGAACGACAGCCTCTAAGGTGATCCTACGCAGCGCAGACCACTTTAATATGTTTTCACATAAACATGAGGGAGATGAGTAGGGCATACTTTTTTGTATCTCTTTTCTTTTTTCTCTTTCATTTCATTTCTTTTCTTTTTTTTAAAGACAAGTCCTCACTCTGTATCATGCACGGCTTGGCTGACCTGGACTGACTATGTACCTTGGACTGACTATGTACTCACTATGTAGACCAGGCTAGCCTCATGGTTCTTCAGCCTTGGATGGACCTTCAGCCCTTTCTTTCGTGCTCACACTGTTCTGTCAGTAATAGCTTCCTAGAATACAGGGTTAAGAATTTTGAGCCCTATTTGAACTTGCTGAAAAAACAGAAGAGAACAAAACAGCTTTGGCTTACTCCGGTTGTCTGCCACGAGTCAGGGAAGGGAGTATCGGCAAACAAAGCATGCAGGCCAGTGCTCACTCTCCATGGGAAGTCAGTGAGCCCATGCTGGACAGTGGCTGCTCCCTACGGGAAGACAGCGAGGCCAATACCCTTTCTCCATAGGAGGACAGTGAGAGCAGAAACGGATTCTGTAGTGCACATATACCAATGCACTGCAAGAATTACTCTTACACAATATTTAATCTTTAGACAGCCTCAACAAATGGTATTATTAGGATTCCCATTATGCAAATAGGTTTAGGGAGACAAAATTTGTCCTAGGTTCATGGCCAGAATCCTAGCCCCAGGCAAGAACATCTGCTGTCTCTTGGTCTGTGGCAATGGCTATATGCCCAGCCAGTAGATTTTTGGTCAGGAACCCTCCAGGAGTCTTTGGACAATGTCTGGAGACTTCTTGGTTCCTGGTGGCTAAAGTACAGCTTACAGGCGCTGGACATCCCAACATGCGAACAAAGAATTACTGGGCCAAAAATGTCAATCATACTGAGGTTCGTGGGGACTCTGTCTTAGCCTCCATAGCAATGTTTCCAGATTGTAAAACTCTTCATGTAGCTCAATACGTATGATGACTACTTTCATTTCACAAAGTAGGAAAGGGGATTGCTTAACCAGAGGGCATCATGGCAAGACAAGAAGCCAGGGGCTTTCATTCTAGAAGCCTATGTAGTTCTTGCCTACACTCCATCGTGAGCAGCTTCCTTTACTGTGAAAACATACAACTTCAGGCAGTGCCTGCTTAACTACTAGGAACTTCAGAGGCTAAAAAATTCAGCCAGACTAGGGAGATGTCTCAGGGGGTAAAGACATTTGCCACTAAGCATGAGTTTGATCCCCAGGACCAACATGGTGGGAGGAGAGAACCAACTCCTGAAAGTTCTCTCATCTTGACATCTCTGCGGTGACATGTGTATACACACACACACACACACACACACACACACACACACAATTGATAAATGTAAAAAAAAAAAGCGTTAAGCCAATGCAGAAATCCCTTCAAGGTGGTGGAGCCTCTAGAAAGACCAACAGCATTTGTTGAGCTCTTCAGAGAGAAGACACTCTAGAAACTTACTATGCAACCATTGATCTTTCTCTAGTACATTCAGATCATTGCTCTAAAATAGGACAGCGGAGAAAGCTAATTTTAGGATGGTAACGAGCTTTTGCAAGATAATTAACTCTGCGTGGGTTTCAACTTTAATCTTTCCCCTCTTGATTTGTAGGAGTGGAGCTCCAGGAAGTTTATTTAGAAGAGGAAGTGAAACTGAAAAGCCTCCCTGAGATTCCTCTTTCTTGGAGGCAGAGCAGTTTGAATATGAACAAATCCCTCATCCTGACTCATTAACTGCCTTCAGTACCAACAGGAACACACAGTCAGCTTGGAAGAAACGGAACAAAAATCCAAGGACAGGACGGCGGTTTAAACACTAAAGCCATAGCTTTCTGTCCAACCTTCGGCTACCAGGCCGTTTGCTACAGGCTACAACCTCGTGGGTTCCTGGTAGCTATGAATTAGGCTCAGCAAAATACATGTATGCATATAGTTAGGTGATTGTGTAATCTGGAGTGTGAACTTTGGTGATGATAAACACCATTTACAAAGTCCAAAGGTTGGATTTCCCCTGTGGCAAAGGCATTTCTTTGGGATAAAAGGTACATCACCTGTAGGAAAGCTAACCCGGATGCCACAAGATGATTTGGAAGTGGGGAGAGGAAAAGAGGAAGAAAGGCTGTCTTGAGAAAGAGTTATTCGAAGTAAAGTGAGTATGACTCAGGCACCTGAGCTGGGCGTGGGCGAGGCGCCTCAGGCCTGCTCCTCACTCTGTATTTCTTCCGGTTTGGGGTAGTTTAGGAAGCCCTGCATCATTCTTATTGAGATGATCACCAACCGACTGGTAGGGCTCACAGTGTCTAGAGAACCTGCCTCCTTAGCCAAACTTTCCTGGCCACCTGCCAGAGCCAAAGCAGACAGTCCCAGAGAGAGTACCCGTGGAAGGTTCCAGAAATTGAATATCCAAACGTAGTGAATGAAACATGGTTTATACAGATGTGGGAAAGAGCCTCAGAAACGTTAATATGTCAGCCACGGGTGGCTGGCTTATGTACTTGGCATTCTGGAACATCTAGAGTGTCAGAAGCTGAGCCAAAGGAGCCAAATAAATGTCCAGTTCGGTGAGGCAGGCCAGATGGGCCTTAAGGGGGTTAAATACATACCATCTGCAGTTCCTATGACCCAGAAAGCGCTTCCTGAGCCCAGGAGCTGCTGAGTTCTTCCTGCTTTGGGAGCCTGTTAGAGAGCCTCCTCCTAGAGGCCTTCAGGAGCCTGAGTAACTCCCGCCACCCATTTCTTCCAAGGCTTCCTGTAAGGCGCTCTCCCGTGCTAACATAACAGTTCACCAATGTTTTCCTCATTGTGCACGTCTATATACTCTCTTTAGTTTATCGACTGGACTGCTTCCTCTCTAAAGTATAGGTACTGAGAGGGCAGAAACCCTGTGTGGTTTTACCGCAGGTGCAGGGTCGCATCTGTTTGTGGCATTCTTCATTCCCTGCCCACCCGGCCACCTGTGGCACTGGACTCATCTGCGGTTTCCAAATTGACCTCAAATTATCAGTGGCTGACATGCAAGCTAGGATTCAGGCAAGTGGGCGGTGAAAGCGATGGGCCTGGACCTCTAGCCAGATGCTCCTGCGTTTCGGTTGGTCATAACTACATTGTGTCAGTCCATGAACGGAGACTGTAACATTAAGAACAATAACAACATCAACAACAACACCGTTTTCTCCTCCTGCCTCCTCTGTAACACTGCACCAATCCGGGAAAACTGCTTCTGGGGGCCAGGTCCCCAGTGTCCGACTCTTGTGCCTAACCCCCTCGGCTCGCCACACGTTTCTCCCTTATTTATTTTCTGCCCTTTTCAGTGTTCACACGATTACTGCCCGTAGGACTACTTGAGTCCCCTGGAATTTTCTCCTTAAAACAGCTCCTTCCGCGGGAACCTCAACTTCCTCCTAAGTCATTCAATAAATATTTACTGAGAGCCTAAGGGGCTCGCACCGCGCTGGGATGCTGGGAGCCGCTGCCCCGCCCAGCCACACCTACCATTATCCTCCGCCCCTTCACACACCCTGAACCCTGGCTGGCGTCACGGAATCCGCCTGCAGCTTCCAAGTCCATCGCCCCACCGCCTTTCCCCGGATGACTCCTGATTGGTGGGAGTGGGAGCCACTCTGCTGCCCTCCGCCCTTTTCGTGTTGTTCCTCCCCGTGGAGGACTCAGGCTCCTCCTCCCAGCTCCCTCCCCCTCGCTTCAGCTCTTGAGCTAATTGCCCGGCGGCGCGCGCCCTAAAGTTCTAGGCAAAGTATTGAGAACTGGTCGCGGATCGCATGCCGGCCAGTGGCTGGGGACCAGGGACCCCAGCACCAGGAGAGCTGGTGCGCAGCGCGGGCTACCGCCCACCATCTGTCGGCGAGACGCTCTCCGCGCCTCAGTCTCCTGCGGCTGGTGCTGGAACTGCCGTCGGCTGAGACTTGCAGGGACACGAGAAGCCGGGTTTGCTTCCTTCCCGGTCTGAAGCGCGCACTGGGGAACCAAGCAGCGTCTCCAGCAGCGAAACACTCAGGTGAGCAACAGGGCGTTTGCCAGTCTGGAGTTGAGGTGTGGTATGTCCAAGGAAGGTTTGGGGACTCAGCCAGTCTCTAGGGTTCAGAATGTGTCTGTGGTGGTCCCTGGAAGCCCCGGTCCACCCGGCAGCCCCGAGACTAGAAGGTCGCCTGCGGTGTAGGCGCCAGTTTTCTGGGAGGAAGCACTCCGGTGCTGCTCACCCTGAAGCTGGGACCCTCGAGTTCCAGCCTGGAGGGGATGGACCTGGAGAAGGAGCGGATCTCAGGAGCCCGAGTGCGGGTGCATGAGGATGCCGTGTAGAGGAGCTGTCCCGGGCACAGCCTGGCGCGGTGCCGGGGCGGGAGGCACAGGAAACCTGCTTAACTGGGCCAGGAGAGGCTTTACCACATCCGCGAGCTTGGGGCCCGGCGGTCCAGGCACCTCGCTCTTCGGTCTCCCCAGCTAGGTCGCAGCGCTCCACCGAGTCTTCTCTGGGACCGAGTGCACCCTTCCCCTGGGGCTTCAAGCACTCAGCGGGCGTTTGCTGCCTCTGGCATCGCCCATGGCATTGTCTTGTGTCCTTCAGACACTTAACCAGCCGCGCGCCTCCCAGACTGTTGGAGCTGAGAGGGACTTAAAGTTGTTTCTCACCTTGTGTCTGGGGACTGGTTTGGAACCCCCTCGGATGTCACAGTGCCCTAGGAATCTGATTACTGGATGAGGACGTTTGGGTAGTGTATTTATTTACACTGTAGCTGCAAAAGATGGTTTCAGAGACAGGTAAGCATAGGTCTGACTTTGGGTCATCCACACTCAACCCTCAAAGCATCTCATACAAGGTGAGGACTTCCTTTTGGCCTCCGGAGACCTTCAGACAGATTGCAGTGCATCCGAGCTAAATGTCTATTCTGTCCATTAACTCCACACTGCCCTGTTTGCAGCTCTTCACAGAGCTCAAAGCTGCCTGGAAGCATCTGCTTGTTTTTCCATCTGCCAGCCTTCTTCTGCTGCTAGGATGTAAAGTCCTGGGAAAGCCGGGACCCGGTCCCATTCCTCTATCTATCTATCCTCAGTGTTAAGAATGCAGCCTACCACGCTGCCGGTTCACATTACACGTTTATGGAATGAGTGAGTGGTAACTTCTTCTCAGTCTGAGACGATTGATTTCACAGCTGGTTTTGATTTTCATCTTTCTCTTTTTTTTTTTTATTGGGAAAATTAATAAGTGGCAGTAACTAATGCTGATGAGCACCCACCAACCATCAAGGGGTTTGCTGGGAGCTTTGTGTAGATGTGTATAGATGATCACCAACATCATAGTAGTCTGATTACCTAGAATTTTTTTTAAGTCTCCTATTTTAGATGTGTGTATGTGTGTGTGTGTTCACAGCCCCGTGTTTGTGCATACAGGTGTGTGGTGGTTAGAGGACTTTAGGAGTTGGTTCTCTCTCTGCTGTGGTATCCAGGGAGGAAATTCTAGTATCAGACCTGTCTCTCTGACTGAAGCTACATATTTTTAGCATTTAAGGCTCTTGTGGATTAACCAGTTGTCCTAAGAGTATTTGGACAGCACTATGATTCTAGCCTGTTTCCTATTGTGTTGGGTTACTTTTTAATTAATTACATCCAAAATGTTGCCTCTCCCAGCCACACCAGCTCTCTTGCAAAATCCACACCCCCCCGCCCCGTGTTGGGTCACTTCTAAGAGACGAAAATACATATTCCACTTTTACAGGCAGTGGCCATGTTGTTCCACTAGAAGGGTCGCCGCTTTCTCTCTGAGATCCGTTTTCAGTAATGACTAATAGTTGTACGCGAGATAATACCAGACTGCACAGGGCGAATTATGTCATGAATTTCACCATCTTGATAGGCTGTCACCTGAGGAAACTACAGCTGGGTTCAGGAATTTGCCTGGGGTCAGTAGCAATTCCCTGGGCTCTTCATTATCTGACTCTAAACCCTTAGCACCTTCCCTCATACTCTGATGTCTCTTGTCCCGCTGTTTAATCAGCGTTAACCCAGTGATGGAGCCCAGTGGTGAAATGTGCTAATGCCATCTGAGACTGGGCTGTAAGCTTTGTGGTACCTGCATCAAATGTACCAGATGCACTGTTTCTGAGTGGTCTAGGGTCTCACTGCCATTGGCTTTTGTGGTTGAGTACATGGCTTGTGGGCTTTTAGTGGGGAGGAATGGATATCCCCCTTTCACCGGGATTCAGAAAGGAATTGGGCTGTTTTTCCCCCACCTTGGTAAACGAGCTCCCATTGGCGACCATCTCTGTCCCTTTCGGAAATGCTGGAAAGCTGAGTAGTCCCTCTTCTCAGATGCAGAAGCCACTCATCCCAAAAGGTTCTGAGGTGACTTCTCAGTAAAGTAAGAGCATTTAGCTTTTTCCACCCTTGCTTGAAACTGAGGGCGTAGAGACGAAAGAGAAGGCATGTTTTCCTCCCAAAGGGCTAGCGGCAAAGAGGGAGGAGCATCCTTCAGCTTCCAGACAGTTTTGGGGTAATACAGTTATCCCTGCATGAGGGTCTGGATAACCCATCATTTGATTTATAATATACTTCTTGGCAGGGCTACCTTCTCTTAATTGACATTTCCATTTCAAGAGCTCCAGCGAGGGCTGGATTTGAACGCCCTGGAAGTGAGGGGGTGAGACATCAGGGACTAGTGGGAGCTGTTAAGCTGAAAGCACTTTTCAGGCATAACCGAGAGCCACACAGTTTCCTGCCAACTCCAGCCCTGCCTAAACCCATTTTTTTTTTCATCCGCTTTCTCTAGAAACTTCTGTTTTGTCTTCTCAGTTACAACTGTTCCTGCTCCACCCTCGACACAGGATCTTTCTTGGTCTTTTGTAGCCTCCGAAGTGCCTTAGTTCAGGGATATCACTCTGCCCTAACATTGTTCACAAGTGGATTTTCCTTCTTTTCTCTTGTCTAGCATGTGTAGTAAGGCAGACGAAGAGCTGTCATTATTGCATTAGCAAAAATATTTGGGTGGCTTTTAGAGTTGCTAACAATATTAGTTTCAGCATCACTTTGAACTTAGATGTGGAGAGTCCTGTCGTGGATGTTGGCCACACATGCATCACCTCTCTTCTTTAAAAGCAGCATCAGAGCCAGTGAATTGTACCTCAGTGACAAGGTGAGTGTAGGAAAGGCTCAGTTCCAAATCCTTTCACTACCCAGTTAGTGTAGACTCCTTAGCCCCACTTGGGATTTAAGATCAGAGGTTCAGTCTTGCCTTTTGCTCTAGCATTCCTGGTCTGTGTGCAGGTAACCTGAACCTTGTCACCAGAATGTCTGGTCTTTGTCCATGTGTCACTGCTTACTCTCTGTAAGAACTGTTGTAGTCAGGGTTTCCATTGCTGTGAAGAGACACCATGACCAAGACAACTCTTATACGGGACAGCATTTAGTTGGGGCTGGCTTACAGATGCAGAGGTTCAGTCCATTATCATGGTGGGAAGCATGGCAGCATCCAGGCAGGCATGGTGCTGGAGAAGGAGATGAGAATTCTACATCTCCATCCAAAGGCATTTAGGAGCAGATTGTCACCCATGTGGCTAGGAAGAGGGTCTCAACGCCCACCCTCACAGTGACACACTTCCTCCAAGGCCACACCCACTCCAACAAGGTCACACCTAATAGTGCTACTTCCTGGGCCAAGCATAGTCAAACTACCACAAGAACCTAAGTTGTCCAAGCTGAGCTCAGAAACTACTTCCAAAAGCCTCATCTCTGTGAACCCAAACTGTCATAGCACTTAAATAACAAAGACAGAAGCAAGACAGGGTCAAACTGTATTCCTGGCTGGCCTGAATATCTCTGCGTAGTTCAGCCTGGCTTCAAACTCAGTGTTCTACCTGCCCCTGTCTGCTGAGTTCTGGGATCCAAGCGTGCACTGTGACTGGTCTTGTCAAAACATTTTCCTTTTTTTAAAGTGGGAATGAACACCCAGTTCTGATCACTGAAGACACTGTTGATTCCCCCTTTCTATCCCTCTGGCCCTTTTATTCCTTGTTTTCTGGCCCACTCTTTATATTAAGGGCATCACACCTTTCTTTTATTTACATGATGAATAAGAAGATGATGATGATGTGTATGTGTGGAGTATTTCTGTCTGCTCATTCAGGCACATATATGTCTCTCCTAGTGCTGAATTTGATGTGGGCTCTGGGGATCCTAACTCATGTCTTCATCTTCCCAGCTTTCCTAGAGTTTAAATGCCTTGAAGGCAAGGTGGGTGGATTTCTCTTGTTTCTATTTTTGACATAAGGATCTGGTGTCCCTTTGATAGAAAAGACTCAAAATAAAAATTATTAGACAGTAATATTTGGTTACATCACGTTAAAAAAAAGCAGTTGGAATGTTTCATTTTGTTGTCTGGTTTTGTGTTTGTTTGTTTTGTTTTCTAAGTGCAGAGTGTTGTTGGCTCCAGGCTAAACTTTCTATTCTGTCCCTTCCTGCTAAGTGCTGGGATGATGGGTATGAGCCATCATCCTGCCCAGCCCTATTTTCTAGCCTTTGATTCATAATACTTTAATGCATACTTTTATAAGTTTATGTTGAAGCACAGAACATCTAGTGAAATCCACGGGAAGCACTTGTTCTGAGCTCTTTTAAGTCACAGAGGGAATCATAAATTCTTATATACAACAAAACTGTAGAATGAATACCATGTATGTGGTGTGCAGTATTTTTTCTTTGTTGAGGTTCGATCTGTTATGTATTGCAATAAATATTTAATCTCAGTCAGGGGTTTCTACCCTGCCTTTGATCATTCAGTTCCCAGATAAAAAGATACAAAACTTTTATATTTATAAAAAGCCTTAAATGCATTAGAGCCGGGCAGACAGCTACCCTCTAAGCTATTAGCATCTACTTCCCTAGCTAGAAGCCCAAGTTGTAAATTGCCCTGTTCCATCTGGGAGACTCTTAACTCCAATTGGCCAGCCCTCATGGCCATGTTTTCATGACTCCCTCCCTAGCCCATGGCATCTTCTCTCTCCCCCCTTCTTTTCTCTCTCTCTTCATGGTCCTCCTCAGACCCCAAGCCAGAGTACCCAACCACTGTAGTGCTTTGGTTAGGTCTGGCTCCCGTAGATTCATATGTTTGAATGGTTGGCCATAGAGAGCGACATTATTAGGAGGTGTGGCCTTATTGGAGGAGATGTGGCCTTGTTGGAGGAAGTCTATCCCTGTGTAGGTGGGCTTTAAGGTCTCCCAAAATAAAGGAAAAAAACACCAAAATAAAATTTTCTGCTTAAAGTGGCTTGGACTGAGCTGGTGACTGGAGTTCATTGTTGTTGCTTTGTAAGCAGTTTTGTATTACATTTGTATTACTTTGCATTCGTCCTTTTGTGTTACATCTGGATAACATAGTATAAACATCTTGTGTATGTAGCATATTTGGTCACTACTTTTTAAAACAACAGTGGAGCCATAATTTATGGGTAGGGATTTGGATGAAAATGGCCCTCATAATCTCATTGGGAGAGGCACTATTTGGAGGTGTGGCCTTGTTTGGAGAAGTGTGACACTGGGAGGGTGGGCTTTGGAGTTTCAGAAGTTCAAGCAAGCCCCAGTGTCTCTGAGTTCTCTTCCTGCTGTCTGCCAGTCCACATGTAGAGCTCTTGGCTCCTTCTCCAATATCATATCTGTTTGTGTGCTGCCATGTTTCCCGTCATGATGATAATGGACTAAACCTCTCTGAACTGTAGGCCAGCTCCATTTAAATGCTGTCCTTTGTAAGAGTTGCTGTGGTCATGGTGTCTCTTCACAGCAATAGAAATCCTAACTCAGACATGTGTCATATATAATTCACATGTCATGCAGTTGATCCTTTTAAGCCACCCAATATAATAACTCCTAGTGTCATACATATAGTTGTGCGACTGTCACCATAATTAATTTTAGAACATTTCATTACCCCTATTTTGTGTGTGTAAGAACTCACATATTCCCTAAAGGCAGGCTCAGATTCTGTGACCTTTTGCGTCAGATTTCTTTCATCCAAGATTTTGTTTTCACAGTTCATCCCTGGGAAGATAGGAGTCAATATCTCATTATTTTTTACATTATTTTTAAATATACCATATGGAAGTTAGGCATAATGCCTCTAATCCCAGAACTCGGGAAGCAGACTCAGGCAGATTTCTGTGAGTTCCCTACCCTATTGTATATACCATGTTTTATTTCCCATTTGCCAGTTGGAGGAGCTGGTGAATTTCAGTGCCACTGAAGTGGGTGCTGTGCTTCTAGGATGCTCTTTGTGGCTGCACTGTCCACTGAGCAGCCATTGGTTATGTGTGGCTATTGGACACTTGACTCTGACTCTTCTTTACCAAGATGTACTGTTCGTGTAAAATGCATACTGAATTCTGAAGACTGACTATGAGAGAATGTAAAAAAAGTCTCGGAAGCATTTTTATTAATTACATGTTGAAATGATAATATTTGAGGCATATGAAGACACAGATTCAACAGTAATCTCACCACTTTCTTTTAGTCTCTTTACTTGATGGCCTAAGTTGAAATTATATATAGGGGTCACACTAAAGTCTGTTGGACAGTGTTGGTACTCATTTTTTTTTATTGCTTATTTGGTTGGTTTTTGTTTTTTCTTGTTTTTGTTTTTGTCTTTTTGAGACAAGGTTTCTCTATGTAGTCCTAGCTATGCTGGAACTTGTCTTATAGAGCAGACTGGCCTTGAACTCACAGAGATCCACCTGCCTCTGCCTCCTAAATGCTAGGACTAAAGGTGTGCACCATCACTGTTCAGTTTTTGTGTTTTAACATTTCATATTAGTCCATTTAAAAATACCTAAGGACATCTAATGTTTAAAAAAGCAAACTGGAATATTTTGGTTAAAAAAAAAAGTCCACCATATTTGGAAGTGTAGGAAATATGGGTTCTTTTTAAGGTGCTTTGGCCTTCAAGTGTGGCCTTCCACACTCATGTGAAAATTCCAACATGGTTTTACAATGCTTGGACTAGCAGCCTGAGAGGCCAGAATTGCTACTTTGGCTGTTTATTGGAATCTTTTGAAGCTGATAAGATATTTTCCTCATTTTAGAAGAATATAGGAAAGTAATTGATGATTTTATAGTTTTGGACCACATGATTTATACTCCTGAAGGTTTTTTTTTTTTTTTTTCTGGACCTGCTTTCTAATGGCCTTTATTGAACATGCACAGAATATAATGCTGAATGATAATGTGGAGATTTAAAGCCATGAAATTGGTTGCTTTCCTATAAAATTTATTTAGATGAAAGCTCTGTCACTGTCTAGATGTCTCTTTACTCAGAGAATGATAGAGGAGCTCTTTCATTCAGGTCTCAGAGGAGGTGTGGCCTGATGAATTTCCCCTTAAGGACTCATCCACGGTGGGATGACCCTGACTTCAAATCAGAGCTTCAAGTTCAGTCGCTGGTTCCTAATGACCAGCCAGGAGGCGATCACAGACTCTTTGTTTCTGTAGGTTTTTAAATTTTTTTTATTTTTACTCTTTTTGGTTAAAGTTCTGAAATTAGTTTTTGCAATATTGTGTTGGCCAATGGCTGTCCTTAACAGAACATTTCTATATGTGTTAAAAAGCATGATGAAGTAAAGATTTCCAATCCCGTGTCCTGTGTTGCTGTCAAATATTCTAATATCCATAAGACACTGCAGTTAAAAGTTCAAGTCTTCTAAAACAAACCTCTCTCTGTGTTATCAGTATTGGGCAATGAGCTGTAATGCTTAGAGGCAAAAACTAAATAATCAATGTAATTTTAATTTCACCAAAAGCAAAGGCCTCAGTAGAATTAAAGTGTGAAGTAAGATTTTATGTCCGTTCGTTTCAAAAGCATTTGTGGATCCTATTCTCAGTCTCAGGCACCACGCTGGAAACAGGATATGGTGGGGAATTACCATGGACTCTACCTTCAGGACTTTACAGGCTAGAAGAGGATGCAGACATTAAACAGAGAATTCATTAGTTACCATGGTGATATGTGGCTCAAAGGGAAAGAGTCTGGATTTTAATTGGGACCCTGGGGAGCAAAGTTCTATTTTCCTGTGGGTCATGATTCAAACTGCAAAGATCTGAATGAGGAAGAGAAGAGAGAATTTGGCTGGGGATCTTCCCAGGAGAAGGAGATGTGTCAACTCCTGCCCTTTTGTATCTTTCAGGTTGTAGGAGGCCACATGGACCTGGGGGAAAGGCTTTGAAATTCTCTGATGCTACACACAAATTTGTTTATTTGCTAATGGGGATTGAGTCCAAAGTTGAGTTTCTCTTACTTTTGTAACTGAAGCTGAACAATGTCTAATAACCTGTGTTGACTGGTATACTCCTCAGAGGAGCTTAAAATAGGTTACTGTCTCCCTTTCAAGTGTAGCACATTTGTCAGGGACTGAGCAGAGTTAGGGGTATGGATCATTTCAGTGACAAAATGCCTGACCAGAAACAAACTAAAGTAGGAGAGGTTTATTTAGATTTAAGGGATGCAGTCCATCACAGAGGGGAAGGCATGGCGGCGGGAGCATGATGGTCATGTGTCCACGGTCAGGAGGCAGGAAGAGAGATGGATGGTTATGCTTTATATCTAGTCCTGTACCCCAGCTCATAAGATGGTGTTACCCACAGTGAGGAAAGGTATTTTCCTAAGTCAAACCACTCTGGACACAGCCAGATGTGTGTCTCCTAGGGGACCCCAAATCCAGTCAAGTTGACCGTGACAATGAAAATCATGGGCATTTGAGGGCAGGACAGCCTAATGTGGATCTTGTTCAGCTGGTTTCTTACATGGGTGGACATACCAGCTTTGCTTCCTTTGGAGCTTGGGGGTCTCTAGAAAAGTACCCATGCTGCCAGTAAGGGTAGTGATGGCCACAAAGAACAGACAACAGTGGCAGCTGGTGACTTGGTAAGGTGTGTTTCAGAGGAACGCAGAGGTCAAAGGTTGGGACCAGAGATACGCAGTGGCCACAATTGGAGAAGGGTAAAGAGATGTTTTATAAATGTGTGTGTGTGTGTGTGTGTGTGTGTGTAAATAATATTTCATTTTCAGAGACAGAGTTTCTCTGTGTGGCTTTTGGTTGTCCTGGAGACCAGGCTGGCCTCCAATTCACAGAGATCCATCTGCATCTGCCTCCCTAATGCTGGGATTAAAAGTGTGTGCCACTGCTGCCCTGCTATATAGATATTTTTAAAGCTAGTATTAGGGTTCCCAGGAACAGGGGCTGGTAGCAGCAGTTGAGAGAAAGGCAGAGATGGTTGTATGGTGGAGACAATGCAACTGGAATCTGTGTCCTTTCTTCTACTAAAACAAGTTCCACATGGAGCAGAAACCTAGCATTAAAACAGCTGGTGAAATGAGAGCCCTACTTTAGTTGTCAACGGAGAGAGGAAATCTTTCCTGGATACAATACCAACCCAGAAGCTGTGATGAATATAATTTTTGCAAGACCAAATCTTTTTAGTTATTTCAAAGGACAATGAAATCTCTAGGAAAGAGTACCATTGCATACTACACAGAAGCACTTTTATCAGTAGATAAAGAGCCTCGGCAAGTCCATAAGAGAAAGGCTAATTACTTTGGAGGTAAAGAATATGAGTGCATAGTTCATAAAGCTGTACAGAGGTGACTTTTGTTTAAGATTTACTTAATGTTTGTGAGTACACGCTTTCTTCAGACACACCAGAAGAGGGCATCAGGGCCCATAACAGATGGTTATGAGCCACCATGTGGTTGCTGGGAATTGAACTCAGGACCTCTAGAAGGGTAGTCAGCGCTCTTAACTGATGAGCCATCTCTCCAGCCCCCAGTGGTGACTCTTAAACATACTGAAACTTTAATCATTTTCACAAAACCTTAATAAGGCGCTATTTTTTCACATGCCAGATTGGCACACACCATAGCATGGCAGTACTGGCAAGGGATTGAGGAAATGAGGTCTCAGATAATGGATGGAAGTTTAAGGTAACTATCTAACATCTATGATTTATCAAAATCACAAATATGTATTGCCTGAATCAGCAGTTACAATTTGAGAAATCTTTTTTAAAAGATTTATTTATTTATTTACCTATTTATTATATATAATAAGTACACTGTAGCTGTCTTCAGACATACCAGAAGAGGGCATCAGATTCCATGACAGATGGTTGTGAGCCACCATGTGGTTGCTGGGATTTGAACTCAGGACCTCTGGAAGAGCAGTCAGTGCTCTTAACCATCTCTCCAGCTCCAATTCTAGAAATCTTATCAGGCTTACAAAAAATGTGTAAGACTTATCATTTAAGTTAAAATAACAAATGACATGTGGAATACATAGATGTGTGGTGTATATATAGACTATCAACTAAGGAACTGTATGCTATCTATTGTGTAATAATACATCCCTATGTAGTGTATTCCATATGTATCTGTGGATATATATGTGCCTACATTTACACATGTGCACATCCACAAAGCTGGTGGTCCACAGTCAGCCTCCAGGGCATGTGTGTCTTTTCCCAGGTTCTCGATGACCTGTGGTGCTGTGTGAATCATTAATGGTGGGAGTAGGTACAGCATGGATATCAACAAACATTGGCAAATCAGGGTTCCTTTCCAGAGAGCTGGTTGGTAAACAATTGCTTTTACTCTCTGTATAAATGCAAATATAAAATATCTTGAAGGATGCACAAGAGATTGCTAATGCCAAGTTCCCCCAAGGAAGGGGCAGCAGGAAACTAGAATGATTACTGCTGAGGTTATAATTGTGTTTTTTGAATTTGTTGCAAGTTAATGTGTTACTTATGTTTAAGTAAGTATCCAAAGGAGCCAGAGGGTAAAAGACTTTCAGTTCCTTGAGTATGTTATCTATGATGGGGTATTTCTGTCAGGGGGAGCAGAGACAGACGTTCTTGGGGAAAGGGTGCTTCTGGTTGTGACATGCCTAACTGTTCTGTTATCCGTATGGGAATGTTCAGTAGCAAGTTGGGAAAGAGGCAGAGCCTGGGATCCTATCTGGGTCAGCAGCTGGGTGGATATTATGACAGGTGACAGCTGAGGAGGTTCCTAAGGGCAGGATGCATGATGGTTCCTTGGGGACAGTAAGACGAAAGGCGGGTAGAAGGACAAACAACCACACAGGACCACAAGAGCATAATGATAGTCATGTCTTTTATGGTAGCTACTAGAAAAAAATCACTGTCCTCTATGTTTACTGAAAGAGCATCACCGCATTTCGTTCTGACAACCACCTTTTACATGGAATTATGCTTCCCGTATACTCCTGGAGGAGGGTAATTCTAAACAGGACCGATCTGCTGGACTGTCTGCTGATAAAACGGGGCCTCAGAGCAGGGTGCAGTTTCAGAAAATGGGGAAGTGAGGAGAGAGAGACATTTCAGGTGAAGATAGCAATGGGCCACAGTAGAAAGCACGCTATCTTCTGTAGCTGGAAGGTGGGATTTGATAGGAACCCCAGGGTGTGCACGGCTGCTCAGTTCTCAGCCAGCCGGAGCTCCAACAGATGGTTTGAACACGGGATTGTGTGTTCACCACTAAGACTGGCAGTCAGATGCACAGGGTAAACAGTACACTCCTGGAGGGCACTCATGTATCCATTGTGGGAAAGAGAGACTAAGGGAAAAAAATCACAATAAAAAGGGAGCTGGATGACGCAGTGGCCCATGAAATAAAGGATGCTGAGATGGCCTTTATGCATCTGGTCTCTTGGTGTTGCCTTGTTTTGTTTGAGACTATGTAGCCTGGACTGACCTGCAATTTATTATGTAGACCAGGCTGGCCCTGGAATCACTGAGATCCACCTGCCCTTGCCTCCTGAGTGTTGGGGATTTAAAATGTGTGCTTACTACACTCAAGCCCATCTCTTGGTGTTTGGTGGAAGCTTTATTTGCTTTTGTGACTGTATATTTGTGCTTTTATCTGAGAGTTTATGGGAGGGAGGCTCCAGCTCTAGACCATTCTTCAAGGGAATAAGCAAAATTTGTTGCCAAATTTATGTGCATTGTTTATACATTGTATCTTGTGGATGTTCACAGACAACACTTCCTGTGTCCTTAGAAGAGGGTTGGTGTGAGCAATACTCTTACAAGCTTGCATATGCATGTAGAACAAACTGTGGGCCCCTCAGGCTCCATGGCTCCATTGTACATGGATTACTAAGGGATCATACCAATAATAAGGTGTCAGAGAGAGAAACATTGTAGCCTGAACAAGATTCAGATAAAGGACTGCATGTATGGACTTCTGCTCCTGACTGGAAATTCCTGTTTTTCTAGTTTTTGGTCCCAGGGCCATAAGAGCATTAGACCTGGTTTGTTCCTCTCAGTTCTGCACACCTTGGTCCTTGGTTAGGACGCAGACCTTGGTCCTTGGTTAGGACGCAGAAGCTTCTTTGCTTCTCTGGCGTCTGCCCAGCTCCTTTTCACAATGCAGATCAGATGTAGGTAGATACTTGTGTAAGAGAGCCACCTGCCTTTTCTAATCCACAGGTGACACCTTTGCTTTACAGTGCTGGGCTCACGGGACAGAGTTTGGATTTCCTCTGTGAAATGTGATGTGGGGTTGTAACAGACGCTGAGACTTTCCTTCACTGCTATAGTGTTGGAGACTGTCCAAGCTGGAGGAGGTGAGGTTCTGGGGCTTGCTAGGGCCTGCTCTGAGGTTTACAAGTCATGGTCCTTCCTACTTCCTCAAGGATACTGAGCATTGCTCCTCCTTAGCCAACTGTTGATAGATGTGAAAGAGCCTGGTGACCGCCAGCAGGGCAAAAGTCTGCAGCTAGAAGGGAAGGATCATGTGACTAGGAAACAGATAAGTTTCTTGGGTACAATGCTTCTATTCCCCAGCAACACTGTAATGCCTGGTTCAAATATTGATTGTGGGGCCCTGTTGTGTAACAGTTTCCTTGAGGCTGAGACATTCCATCCTGCTGGGAAGCTCCTTCAGCAGAAAGGTAAACAACTCAAGCTAGTTTCAGGAAGTCCCTGAAACTGACCAGATCCACCATGCCCCTCTCTGCCAGAGTAAGCAATTAAAGTTGAGAGTCCCACCCAGAGGAAGTGAAACTGAGATGTATAGAAGATTTTCAGACGAGAAGAGCTACAAGGACTTTGAGACCAGACCAGATGCCTATAAAAAATAGAAACCAGCTAGGCTGGCTACAAGAGGTTAGACCAAAGTCACTTTGCAACCCATTGAGCTCCCTGTAGACTGCAGCAAGTTCCAGGTTCCCAGCTTTGTGCACTGCCACCCATGCTGGGCTGGGCCCTGGGGATGCAAATGTCTGAGTCATTTTTGCTCCTGTGAGTAACCTCTCACCCATTTTACTGTAAGCAACCCTAATCAAATTCATTGGTTCACCAAGTTTGGTGGTACCCATACGTTGGTCTTGTTTGGAATCCCTGTGAGGAATGAGTAAATGGGTGTGTTTCAAACAACAGTCCTCAAATCTGACTTTCAGATTTAGTGGGGCAGGAACCATGATTGGTGTCTGAACAGGGACCTGTTAAAACCAAAGATGAGTTAGGGAAAAGCAAGTGCGTGGTCCTGGAGAAGGGTAGCAAGGCCTGCTACTGAGGTTGAGAAGCCTGAGGGTGGGAGCCTCCCTAGAGGAAAATTCCAGTCCAGTTGTCGTTTCCTGTGTGATGCGTGTTTTTCGTCTGTTCTATATTAGAGTGGTTGTATGGTTCTTGCTGTAGGTAGACATACAACTAAGGCTGAGCCATCAGGAATAGAGTCTCTGTGGGAGGCAGTCTCAGAATAGCAGCCTTCATCTGTGGTGCCAGCTAGATGAATGGAGTTCACTGTGTGACTATGGAGACACCCTGAAAACAGTTTAAAAGGTAGAGGAAATGTCTTTGAGGAGGCTGCCTGGCCAGTGCTGTGCTTAGAGGTACACCTGAAGCCAAGATGGCGGCCAGGTAGGAGCTTGTTTGTGTAAAGGAGCGGTTGCAACAAGAAAGAGAGATGTAGCTAGTATTCTGTGTCAGCTCCTGACTCGGTAATGAAATTAGATAAACAAGAGGTGGTAAAAGCAATAAGAGGTAAGTCCAACCTTTAGTAGAAAAAGAGGAAAAATATGTAATCCGGCAATGCAGGTGGGGCATTATTTACTGGTGTATCAGGAAATTGTTAGCACTTGAATTGCTAGAATTAGGGAAGATTTTTCCACAAGCATTGCAAAAGCCTGGCTTTTGAGGCTGAGGGACACCAGAGCAGTAGTCTAACTGCTGTGGAGGCAGAAAAACTGAGTAATGTAACTTCCCGTCCCCCCTTAAGGCAAAGGTTGTATAACCCGAGACAGTATGAAAAAGAGTCATCCCCAATGGAGTGGCTTATCAAGGCCATTTGGAATCTTGGCTATCTCCTCTGAAGTCTCCATAAACAGCGGGAACTGGAGAACCATAGAGGAAGGGCAGGTGGTATTGAGGGAACTAGGAATAAGGTTGACTGTATTTGAACCCTAGCTTACGGGGCTAGATAGAACTCTGTTTACAGAGAAGTTAAACAATGGTTAGTCCAGCAGGGATCTCAAGGCTAGTGTGGAGCCTTAGTGATTGAGTTCTTTAGAAAGCGGGAAAGGCTTTGGCAGATCTCAGTGACTTAGACCAGCATGTGATAAATGTCCTCAAAGTAAAAGAACCACCCAGAGGAGATCATTAAAAGATAAAGTATGTAACAGGATTTGTGTTGGGCAGGAGTTTCTAAGAGAAACTGATAGAAAGGCAAACTGTGTGCTAAGGATCTTCAGCCTAAGGAGAGGACATCCTTGACAGAATACAGATGAGGAACATCAAGCACTAACATCCCAGGAGTGGTTAATCCCCCCAGACCAAGGAGGGTACATTTTCCTCCGGCAAAGGATAATGCTGGAGGTGTAGACTGTTAGTCCAACTGGAACTCCAGCAGCTAGGTATAAAGAACGCAGAAGCTAGAGGCGTGCGCCAACCAGGGCCACTCCTGAGCCTGAGGTGCATCAGGAAAGCGGGTCACATTTACCTTTGGCCCCGAGTTGGTCTGAGCAGATTAAGTCAGACCTACTCAGGTATGGAGAAATGTAGGGAGGCTCCCAGGACAAGCTCCAGGTCATGTAAACATGATAGTTCAGAGAGAATCGCCAAGGATAACAGAAAACCAATTAACATCTCCAATCTATGTGTATTAATCAGGGTTCTCCAGTGTCCCAGAACTTGAGGAATGTCTCTCTATATTGAAGGGATTTATTGTGATGACTTACAGTCTGTAGTCCAACCTATCCAACAATGGGCAGCTGTGAATTGGAAGTTCAGGAATCTAATAGTTGCTCAGTCCCACCAGGCTACTTGTTTTAGCTGGTCTTCGGTAGAAGTAGGTTCCAACAGATGTGTTGGCAAGTAAGTGCAAGAAGGTGAAAGAGAGTGAATTTTCCATATGTAGGTCTCCAGCAGAAGGTATGGCCCAGATTAAAGATCTATGGCTGGATCTAGGACTTGTTTGGTCCCAGCTGACCTTGATCTCAGAGATCTCCTTGCCTCATTCTCCTGGGATTAAAGGTGCGTACTACCTTTCCTGGGCCTAAGGTTTTCAAAGCCTCAAGATCTCCATGCCAAGATCCAGGTCAGAAACTTGTGTCTTCCAGCCTCAAGATCTGGATCACAGGTGAGCCCACCAATTCTGGATTGAAGTTCATTCCAGATAGAATCAAATTTGACAACCAGGAATCACCGTTGCACTGTGCTTTGTACCTGACCTTGGTCTTTGGAGGAAGCTAATGATACAGATGAATGGAACCTGTCCAAGCTGCATTAGACCTTGCTCATTTCAACTTTAGTTATCTTCTTGGTTGTGAACATCTGGGCTCACCTGACCCTTGCTGAGGACAGATGACAACAGACTTTCAAAGTGTTTCACCAAGGTTATCTTTGGAACCCCACTGATCTGTTACGAGACAGCAGTTCGGGATGCTGCCTTGTCCTGCCTATCCTCTGGAAAAGGTTCTCTGTTATCTAGACACAATTTTAACCTTGGAGAATTTTGCCGATTTGGAAAGCCATTGGTGAGACAACCATGTACAATGGTTCGTCCAATTCCCTTATAGTCAGTCCTACTTGGGCTGGGTTAATTAAGAGGGTAAATGGGTTAAAATGGTAGCTACAGAGTTTATATCTAAAAGGTGTACCCTACGTGGGTGGGAATGGACACTTCTGTAATGTTACTGAATAAAATCCCCAGTGCCTGGAGTGGGCCATCTTCTTCTGAGTTGTTGGACAGGGAAGTCCCTGAGGTCCCACAGATCATAGAGGCTGTTGCTACTGCTGTTGCTTGTACTCCAGACCCGATTGCTGAAGACAGGACATGGAGAAGTTAAGTTGGGTCTGAACTGGAAACTTGCATCTTGCTGACTGGCTTTTATAGTGCGAGGGGCCCATGCAAGGTGCAGGTGAACTGTCACCAACATTCCTGCTTTGCTATGAACTGTGTGTTCTAACATACTGACACACAAGATGGCCTGTTTGTGCAATAGTGGCTTGGCTGCTGTGGGTGAGACCAACATCCTTTTGATTGGATCTAAGGCCAGCTCCACAAAACAGGATTCACGCCTAGTACTGTGAGCCAGAGCAAAACCTGTGGCCGGAGAGGTCATAGTTTCCACTGGGGAAGCAACGTCTGTGGATGTGAAGAGGTAAATTTCTATTTGTGGATGTGATGCGCCTGTCAGATTTCCTCCTCAACTTGTGTTTATGCCCGTGGGCGTTATCAGCCTCACTCATAACCACTGGGAAGCTCCTGAGATCAAATAACTGTTACTGTGACGTGGTGGCCTGTTTTCTTAGTCATGGGTAGACTGAGATCTGTAGTCACTCCCTCCACGGCTCAGAGATTATTGAAGAAGATGGGACAGAAAGAAAGAGCCGGAGAAAGGGGTGGAGTGTTATGTAACTGTTTCCTCCCAGATTGAAACATTTCATCCTGCAGGGCGTCTGCTTATCTCGCTCTGCTTTCTGGCTACCACAAGGTGAAACAGTCTCCCTGTGCAAAAGTCCACTGTCATGTTATATTTTGCTGCCATTGGCTTGAAGAAACGTGTGCCAAGATGCTGGAACTTTTCTGCCTTTTCAGTTGCTTTGCTCATTTCTCCCCCTTCACATTCATGAAAAAAATGACAAACGCAGAGTGCTGGATAGTTTCCTGTCAGCCTGACACATGCTAGACACATTTAGGAACCAGTAAGTTGAACTGAGGAGAAAATGTCCCCACTAGATCAGCCTGCGGGCAAGTCTGTGGGGAGCATTTTCCTGATTGATTGACTTGGGTGGGCTCAGCTCACCGAGCGCACTGCCACCCCTGGACTAATGGTCCTGGGTTCTATCAGAAAGCAGACTGAGCAAGCCATGGGAGCAGGCCAGTAAGCAGCACTCCTCTGCATCAGCTCCTGCCTCCTTCCAGGTTTCTGCTTTGAGTTTCTTTCCTGACTTCCTTGGATAATGGTCTGGAATGTTGAACTGTTAGCTGAATTAACCCCCGTCTCTCCGAGTTGTTTTGGTGATTGTGTACTATCATTGCCAACAAGACACACAGCTACTCAGAGCAATAAGGTAACCCTGAGACAGGACGGGTATTAACTTTGTTGAAAGGATGAGGAAAATTGGCTTGAGAATAGAGAACGCCTCCCCCAGAAGGAAAAATGGCTGTGCTGAGCTGAGCTGTGGGGTCATAAGCCCTTCAGCCTCATAAGATGTAGAACTCAAACTTCCTCAGTAAACATGCAGACCATACTCTGATTTGTTTGCCTTAATCACACTCTTCCAACACACACACACACACACACACACAGACACACACAATCACTTCTAACTTTAGAAGGGTTATGAGTAATAGAAAAGTTGTGGAAATAGTGCAGAAAGTTCTTATCTGCCCCAACCAAGTTTTCCTTAGTAATAACATCTTAATATTAGTGTAGTAATAACATCTTAATGTTAGTGTGTTCCATTTATCAAGCCATCGAGCTGGAGCTGGCATAGTGATTCTGAATGTCCTTTTGCTGTTCTAGGGTCCCAGCCAGCTTTTCATAGTATGTTAAATTGTACATCTCCCAGGCTCCTCTTGGCTGAGACAGTTTCGCAGATGTCTTTGTGAGTTCTGTGATGCTATAACCTTAGGTTAAGTAATTAATTAACTAATTAAAAATTTTATTTTATCTGTATGGGTGTTTGCTTGCTTATACGTCTTTGCACCGTGTGTGTAATGGGTGACTTCACAGGGCAGAAAGAGGGCATTGAATCCCATGGAGAGTTTTAAGTTTCCATGTGGGTACTGGGAATTGAACCTGGATCCTCTGGAAGACCAGTCAGAGATTAGATATGGCTCTGGATTAGGGACAGCTCAGTTACGAAAGTGCTTGCTGTTCAGACGTGAGGACCTGTATTTGGATCTCAGCCACTCATGTAAAAATTGCATGCAGTGATACATGCCTGTGTTCCTGGAGCTTCGGAGAAGAGACGGGCAGATCCCTGGGTTTCTACCTGGCTACCTAGCCTGACTGGATTGATGAACTCCAGTGAGATACACTATCTCACTTTGATTGGAGAGCAATCAAAGAAGACATCTGTGGTTGACCCCTGACCTCTACACCAAAGCAGGCAAATGTGTATGTGGAGCACACAGATCAACTTAGAAAGAGGAGAAATTTATCCTTGTACAAATTGGGAGGACGGGATATTGAGGATCCAGGTGCTGTGCAAATTGGGAGGACGGGATATTGAGGATCCAGGTGCTGCCATGGTATGGCTTCTTACCGCCACCTCACACCGTGGAAGGGCAAGCCAGGGAATCTGCTCTTGGAAATCCTTTAACGATCTGTTTGGAAAGGGCTGTGTTTGTGATGGAAGCCCACCTTCCAACCTTTGAGAGGGGCGAGGGGACATGTTTTAAGGAATGGATGTCACTGGGATTTGGTAACTTACAAGTCTGAGGAGGAAGGCGCACTGAGCTAAGTGACTTTCCCAAGATGCCCTGTGGAGGGTGTGTGGTACCATGATCTGTGTTTCTGTTCCCGTTGCATCAGGAATGGAGACCCCATTTACCTCCTAAAGGGTGGACAGTCTAGCTAGCTAAGAGACATTTGTTTGTGTGGAAGATTTCTCTCTTCCTTTTTCCTAGTATTTATTTACTTATATCATTCATTCATTCATTCATTCATTCATTCATTCCACCACTTAATACTTACCTATTAAGCAACACTGTAAACACACAGGTGTTTATTTTCTACTTGAAGTTCTAATTTGGGAGTACACAGCATACTCAGTTGTCTTAATTTCAGCTATGAGGAACTTCATCAGCTCCTGCTGCCTTTGTCATAAGCCCATCATGCGATTGTTCCTTACTGGTGTGATTTTCAGTACTACAGGTGCTCCAGGTTCACCTTGCCCACCCCTGTGTCACCGCCCTAGAATCATCTGCCTGTAAAGTTGGTCCTGGTTCATCAAGTTAACTTTACCACCCACCACCTGGATCATGACCCACAGTGACAATCACTGATCTATTTGTCCCCATCCCATGGTAAAGAGAAGGAAACTAGACCTCTGAATGAAGAGATGGCTTACCCAAGACCACTCTCGGGTAGCTAGGACTTCATCCTTGACCCTTCCTACAACTGTGTGTGGGCCGATGTTCCTATTGAGGACCAGGTTCAGCATAGGAACATCTCTCCCATTCCGATGTGCCCAGGGTCAGAGAAAGAGCTGCTGGTGTGTTCTCTGTGGGAGGCGGCCATCTGGCCTGAAGAGGATTTTGTAACGTGAACTCCTTGAAAACACTGACTGACTACTGATACCAAAGCACTTGCAGCAGTAGGCTTGCCCACGTGACTGGCCTGGCTTCCGTGGGCAGGTGGGCCAAAGAAATGCTTTAGGTTTCAGTGTATTCTTTTGAGCTTATCTCCTTTCCACCAAAGATGGCGAATTCAGGGGAGAAGTAAATGCAGGCAGAAAACCCTTCTGACTTTACCCAGTGAACCTCAGAGAGCCACCAGTGCTGAATTGAGCAGGTGGACATTGGTGTTCCCAAGTCTGAAGCAGCTTGGTAATAGGATCAGGCTTAAGTACCATCTACACTAAGGACATTTTCCTTTTGAAAATTTAAATTTTATGTATATGTGTGTGTTTTGCCTTTAGGTGTTGGATCCCTTGGAACTGGGATTACAGATGGTTGTAAGCTGCCATGTGGATGCTGGGAATTGAACCCTGATCCTCCGGGAGAGCAGTCTCTGTTAACCTCGTGAATCATTTCTCCAGCCCCCGACATTTTTCTTTTTGTATGAGAAAATAAAATAACCACCCAGAAGCTCCTCGCATTCAGAGGCTAACACTAGGCAGGCCTATTTGATACTGACTTTTCAGTGTTCCATTTCAAAAGACTTCTGTTTACTTTATTTATTTTCATTATTATTTATAATCAAGGGTATTTATAATCAAGGGTAGGCTAAGTGGCTGAAGAACTAATCCTTTAAAAGTTTTGAAAGGAATGTGGAAGCAATAGTGTCTGAGCCATTTGTTTGCAAATGACAGACATTCATTTAGTATCAGAACAATAGAAAAAGATTCTGGTTGAAGTTGCTACAGAGAGATTTCCGGGAAGACCAGGGCTATACAGAGAAACCCTGCCAGGAGAAGTGGGGGTGGGGAGAAAGAAAGAAGTTAATGAATTCACAGTAAGATTAGCTCAGAGTCTGTCATGTTTGTTGCCACAGACTGTCTATTTTCATCTGGCTTTGTCTCAGGCAGGCTTTCCTCTCTTAAATGCCTCTTAGCAGTCCACACAGGAGCAACGTTGTATCTGATGTCTGTGGGCTGTTGATTTGTTGCCCAGGTCATGGATCTAATCCAAATCACTTGTTGGTACCAGGAAAGTTACTTGCCAGGTGAAGGCCATGTGTGTCCTATAGAATTAAGGGAAGATTGAGGCGGTGTATTAGAATAGAATGTTGGCAGGTCATTTGTGGTTGACTTTGGCGTCGGTTGTGACAGATGCTTGCTATTGACAGTAGGAATGTAACTTTCTTCCCTTCTCCTTCCATAACATGCTTATAGATCACTGGGTTAGAAATGTAGAGAAACCAAGAATTCTTAGTTCAGGATTTTAAAATACTGTGAAGTTTGACTATTTGAATATTTAGCTCTTTCTTTGTTGGCTCTTGCCTTCTGTGAATGTTACTGCCTCTTAGTGACAGAGACAAGGTGATACCAAGTGATGTAACTAAGGTTGTAGTTGCATCTTCTTTCTCGAGCATCACCTACTTGGGGACGTATCCACGCAAAGCAGGTTGGCCTGTTGATCGATGGGAGTTGGAAGGAGTCCTGTTAGATTCTAGCTGGTCCTAGGCGGGCCTTCTCTGAGTACAGCAGGAAGTAGAGGGTCACCTCCTCCTGGTGGTGGTGTGGATGCTTAAGTGTTGTTTATATTCCCCCTCCCTAGTCCTCTGGGAGTCAGTTTCAATATGAATTAGCACCTAGTTAGAAATAAGCCTTCAGGTCTGTTCATGGCCTCAGAGCACCCATTATTCCTATATTTTCTAGCTAAGTATGAGCAATATTAAAAAATAGTATCATTGTATTGATTTTGTGTTGTTCAATTTCTCTTCTGTTTTGAGTGCTGCTGGCCTAGTTCATAGCGTCATGGCTTCTTGTTTTGTTTGGTTTTCCTTTTTTAATCTTCAAAACAATTGTGTCTGGGCTGTGGTCAAGATTCACAAGAACCCCTTTGATGAAATTTCTCATTCATTTCTGTGGCACCCCTGCCTTTGTATTTTGAGACTATTTTTAGAACCCTAATGAGGCAGAAGGATTTGTGTTTCATTTCCCTCAGCTTCCCTCTGTTCAGACACCTGTGCTTGCCAATAATTATCACTGCCGTGGGCATTCTTGCTTTCTCTGTTGCACAGTGCTTTAAACTAATATTGGGGAAAGCTAGGTATGGAGGCATATATCTGAGTTGGAAAAAACAGCTGTTTTCTCCTGGTAGTTCACCAGAAGATGTTTCTAAAGAGTAAAAGCTATTTTAGTACCATTTTAAGGGTGCTTTTTTCTTATCTTTTTCTAGCATTGTTACTTAATAGCTCACCTCCTTTGGTTATCTTGTTTCTCTCTCTCTCTCTCTCTCTCTCTCTCTCTCTCTCTCTCAAGACACGGTTTCCTGTGTTGTCCTGGCTGTCCTAGAACTTGTGTAGTAGACCAGACTGGTCTCAAACTCACAGAGATCCCTCTGCCTGCCTCCCAGGTGCTGAGATTAAAGGTGTGTGTCACCACTGCTGGTCATCTTGTTTCTTAATAAAAAATTTAAATATTTGTGACTCCTGCTGTTTTTTACTTTGTGTGACATCTCTTGACAGTAGTCTTCTGGTCAAACCTGTGTAAATCAATTCAGTTTTTCAGGTGGGTGACAGTCACCACAGCATTTTAAAAACATCTGTTCCTGAAAGGCATTTCAAAGAGAACATGTTCTTTTTTTCTAGAGGGCTAGCCTGTTTCCCTTTATGTTAGGTAGCATGTTCATTGGCCTGGAACATCCATGCAGAAAAGTATGAAGAACTTGATATCTATCTTATTGAGCTTTTACAAGCCAGATACATGTCTGTGAGCAGTTTCTAGATGGAGAAGAAGAAGACCAACAGTTCAGAAGCTCCACTCCCTGCCCTGCAGAGCTGTAAGGCTGTCTGATCAGCCTACCTTGGTCTTGCAACAGGGATTCAAATTGAATGTGCTGTAGACTCACTCCGAGTCTCAGCGTGTCTCCGTTTGTGTCTGTGTGTTTTGGTGTGTATCTTGGTGTGCCATTGTTGTTTTGCAGTCTGGATGCTGTTAGAATTCTGTTGTCTCTGATTATGTGACAGTGTGGTACCTTCTTTGACTGACAACCCCCTGGGGTGCCCTTGCTTATTCATTTTGCAGTGAGTGTTCCTGGACTTTGCTTTGGTGACAGAACAAATACGTACCTAGTCATAGAGTTGTTAGCCACAGGTTTGAGTATGTTCCACTGATCAGGGTAGACTTGATGGTTGCGCTGGCGCACATCCCCTCCAGTAGCACAGGAGTTCTGTGGCTCGCCTTGGGTGAGTGCTACCACCTGCCTAGTTTCTTTTCCGCCAGTGTAGTCACTGTTTAACCATATCTTTAGGTTATTTTTAAGTTGCATGAGCTTGCTTTAGTAAAGAAGTTAGTGATCTTTTTGTAGAATTACTGGGCCTTAGTACAGTGGGTTAAGAGATATTTTGATCTCAGTTGCACCGTTTAGTCATTTAAGTCCCAGCCAACAGGAGGACAGCAAACTCAGAGGTAAACATTTGTCAGGATTTAAGTTGTGGCATGCACTTCTAGGTCAACGGGTCCCTAGAGCTCTATCTGACTTTTCTCATCATGAGATTTATAGTGCTGTTTGGGGCACTCACGAACACACATTTGTGATGGAGAGATGGCTTAGTGGTTCAGGGTAGTTTTTTGCTCTTCCAGAGATTCTGAGATCAGTTCCCAGCACCCATGTCACGTGGATCACAAATGCCTGTTAACTCCAGCTCCAGGGATCTGATGCCCTCTTGGCATTCTCATCTACCCACACACACATGTACACATGTGGGATAGACACACACATACACACACACATATGGCATGTATACATGTTTACATGCACACAAACAAATAAAACATATTTTTATAAAAGAACATGTATAGAATTATGCATTTATCCTTTCTATAGATTTGTAGAAGGATTAGGAAACAGCCTTGATCTCCAGGGAGCTTAGACTCTGTCATGAAGTGCTGGAGACTTGCCCTGGGTACCTGAGGAAGGGGAGGAGACAACTGTATCACATAACCACCCACATGCCTTGCACGTGATTTATCAAGTGGTTTTGTAGATGGAAGGAGGGAGGGAGGTGCTTTCCCAGAAGTCTTTTCCACTCAGTATGGCACCTGTGTGTAGGGAGGTCTAGAGGAAGAAAGTGGCAGAGCGTGGTATGAATTTCCTTGAAAAGATAGGTTTATTCGCTATAGTATATGTGGTGTGTGTGTGGAGGTCAGAGAACTGTTCTCTTTTCACCCTTATGGGAAGTATCTGTGATGACCTCAGACCATTAGGCTTGTGTGGCAAGTGCTTTACTTGCTGAGTCATCTTACCAGCTTCTATTTTGTTAACATTTAAAGAGAAACTTTTTTATTATGTAGACATATGTGTGGTATTGGGTATTCATATGAGTGTGTGTGTGTGTGTGTGTGTGTGTGTGTTGTGTTGTGTGTGTAAGTTAGAAATCTACACGGGTTGTCTTTCTCAATCCCCTCCCTCCCACCTTATATATTGAGGCAGGGCCTCTTACTTGAACCCAGAGCTCTCTGGACTTGTCTATTCTAAGTGAGCAGTGTGCTGTGCAGACCTTCCGTTCTTACCTGTGTTTACAAGCAGGCCATCATGCCTGTGTGGCATTTGTGACAGCGTTGAGGATCTGAACTCAGAGTCTCACACTTGCTTGGCAAGCACTAGACTGAGCCATCTTAGTATCCTTGAGAAACTATTTTTTTTTGGAGATAGTCACATAATCACACCATTTCTCCCTTATCTTTCCTCCCTCCAAATCACCCCCATACTCTTCCTTACCCCTTTTCAAATTCATGTCCTCTTTCTTCATTGGCTGTTGTTATTATGCACATAAATACAACCTGCTCATTCAGTCTAAAAAAAATTAAAACACTGGAATAAAAAAAAGAAACATTAGAAGAAATCATTAAGATACACGGAAATACAATTTTCTACTTTTCCACTGGCCGAGAGTTGGCCTTCATTCTGTTATGACAGCAGGTCATTGTGTGGAGTCATAGCCTGCATAGGCTGGCAGTGGGACATGAGCTTCAAGCCTCTCTGGAGGGTGACCTGGAAATGTGTTTCGAAGTTGAAGATGCGTATCCTTCCGGTTCAGCAGGACTGCTTGGGCAAATGTACCTCCCTCCTGAGCTTAACCTCTGCAAAGGCTGTGAGTGTAGAGATTGTACCTAACTGGGTGGGAGAGGATGGTAAGGAAATAGTGGTCAGTTCCTTTAATGGCTTCCCATATAGCTCATAATTGCTTGAGACAGTTTCCTGTGTCATGCAGATATCTGTGGTTCAGTCCCAAAGATGTAAAAACAACACATTGTGTGGTACACTTGTTTAGAGATCAGGGGAAAATGTAATTTTTTTTAATATCTGAAAGGATATAGAGATGCATTGGTTATCTTAATTTCTTCCTATGAGGAGAGATGTGGCTGGAGGACCAGAGTGTTGAGGTTTAAAACATATCACTGAATCATACTCTTCCTTGCAAAGAAGGAATGAGACTGCAGTTGCCTTTGGGTGACAGGCAAACCGTTAAGCAGTTAGTGTTTACAACTGACAGATAGAGCACGTTCTGTCTTTCGATCATCCCACACTAATCAGACAAAGCCATGATATTTTTTTGCCGGTTTTCAGATAAGGAAGCTCGGATCCAGTCTTAAGAAAACCATTTGCATGAAATCATTCAGCGGGCTGATATTATAATTGAGAACATTAAATGGACTATTCAAGAAATAACTTCATCTAGTACGTACAAATCAAAGCACAGAGGACAAAACCCTCGAGCAGTTTTAGGTGAAATGAACCGATAGCAAATGATAGTAAGGCTTATTAACTAACGCTTGGCTCTGGATCGATGTCTGCTCTCCTTACTGCTGCCAGGGCTCCCTCTCAGCTCATCATCCAGGCTGAGTTTCACACTTATTAGCGCTGAACAGCAAATTTGGAATTCATTAAGAGGTGGTTGAAGGCCCGATGAGCTTTTGCTTAATGCAGCGTGTGGATTGGGACCAGGAGCTTGTTCAGAACTCTAATCTTCTTAACTGATGGGAAAGGGTTTCTTTCCCAGACCCTAGAGTGAAGATCTAGTGATGGCAACTTGTTTTTCACTTTTCTTTGTCAGGTCCCTGTGTCAGCAAAGACCAAGAGAAGGGATTAATGCAACATTGAGAACACTATCTGCCTTCTTTCAGAAGCACTGAACTTATTCAGGTATAGTCACTGGAACTTTCTAGAATGCTTTAATGGCAGTTCTGATGATTTGGTATTTGCCTTTCACAGCGATGGCTAAAGCAGATAGAATCTAATTTATTTGACTTATATTAACAAGCAGCCAGAACTGTGTGTGGAGAGGGAAGGCACTCAGGAGCTTACCAAGACTTTGATCATGAACCGGGTAGTGGAAACACAATAGAATAAGGGATTTTAACCAACAGGACCAACACCAGGAGGAGAAAGTACTACTTGAAGGTTGGAAGAACCAAGAGTAAAAAAGCTAAGTTTTCCCCATAAAGAAACAAAATAGCCTATCTGCAGTGAAGAATCCAGTTATATTCCCATAAGGCAACTATGTAAGTAGTTTAAGACAGATGCTAAGTCAGAAAGGGACTGAGGGGCAAAGTATCTGAACAGTTTAGGTCTAAGGAGAGACTGGCTTTATGAACGAACCACTTGTCTCTGAAGTCGGGGTTGGGGGCTGGAGGGATGGTGGGGTGGGGTGGGGTCTTGCATGTTTGCACCTTCCTGTGGCTTTGCGGTTGTGAGAAGTGAACAAGCTGATGCTGCGGTTTTATACTTGACTTTTCATGACTCTATCAGATGAGCAGGTGGGGAATAAAGCCAGGGTGAAGAAGAACGGAGGGGGAATCATATTTTAAAACTTAGTTCTCTGTGTGCTGGTCTGTCTGGCTGATTGCTTAGCGAGTGAAACAAGCCTGTCTGACGTATGTGGCCCGAACATAGCCGACCCTGGAAAGAACAGAAGAGGATTGGTTAGCTGGTGGTGTGGCAGGGCTAGTGATCAGCCTGGGCAGGCTTCTCTCACCCAGAGAGGTTTTACAGAAGCCTTGAGACCTAGTGCTTGGTATCCGGGTGACTGTGGGACTCACCCTGACTTCACATCCAGATGTTGACTGTGGTTTCATCTCACCCTGCGGGGAGTCAGAAAGTGCTTTTCATGAAGGCTGCTTCTGGCCTTGATGAAAACGGACAGATTAGTGTTCTGGAATGTGAAGTGGGGATTGCACTCTGAGAGTCTGCAGATGGTGAAAGCGGTTGGTAAGCTGGAGGCAGTTGGGAAACAGCCTGGCATCATAGCTACACGAGCAGGGCTTTCTTGGTAGGGTCAAGAACTAGTTTGAATGAGACTGTGAGGCAGTGGATGTGCGAAATGATTGTGGCTCACTGTGATTGGATGTTTAAGAAGAACATCTGTTCTGTAGATACTTTTTGTATGCTGGTGAATTCAGTACCCAGTCTCTTGTTGGTCTTAGAAGTGTAACAGGAATATGTGACCTTCACATTATAAACAAATAGTTAAGTGTGTCAGGTCTAATGTATTCTATGGAGGATGTTAAGAAGAGAAGAAAAACCTGGGGATGTATAGGGGACCAAGAGTTGACATTCATATGTAGGGTGGCCAAAAGTCTCTCCTAAGCATCATTTAAGCAGAGATCCGAAGAGACCAGTCACAGGTCTCAGAATGTCTGATTATCCTGTAGAGGAAAGAAAAGTGCAGAGGCCCCAAGGCCTCTCTCCAGAGAGCCGTGCTCTAGCCCAAAGCCAGGGGAAGTGACCAGAACAGAAACTACATCTGTCTTGTTGACGAACACTGTGTCCCAGTACCACATCCAGGACTCGAGTCCTCAGATGACATAGGAAAGAAGTGCTCACCCTCACTGTGGGAAGATTCTAGTTTTCTGCCTAATTGGTGATGACCATCAGCTGGTAAATCTGCTACTGTCTTTAAGAATATTGTTACATAAAAGAGTCGTAACCATATGTTAATTAAAAAGAACTTGTTGTTTACACTCTTCTAATTAGAAATGACTTGTTGGAATCTTCCTATGTACTGTTAAGTGCTGGCAGTGTACACATGATCCACACCGCCTGTACTCTCATGGGTTGTGTGTGTGTGTGTGTGTGTGTGTGTGTGTGTGTGTGTGTGTAAGACACATTGTATAACCTTAGGTTACATTTTCTTACCTGTTGCTTGGCTAAACCCTCCTTTATGTCCTCAGAGTCATCCCTTAGCTCCATGGCAGGGATGGAGTGAGGCCCATCACCCCAGCTCACCTGGTGCTTCTTACGTTCTTGCCAAAGACCCTTCAAAGCATCTTTCCCCCTTATAAGTCTTACTTTTTAAATTCTCCATTTAGAGATGGGGGTCTCACTTTTTGTCTTGCCAGCTTGGAACTAGACCAGGCTGGCCTTGAACTTTAAGGCCTAGAATCAGCTGCTGGAATTCCATGCCTGACTCTGCTTGTACATTGTAGAAACATTGGCCATTATGTTTCTACTAACATCTTCCAGTTTCGAGACACAGAGTAACATTTTTTCTTCTTTTTAAAAATAATGTGCACATGTGTTTCGCTTACATGTATGTCTGTACGCCATATGTGTGCCTGGTACCTACAAAAGCCAGAAGTCAGTGTCAGATCCCTTGGAACTGGAGTTGCAGGTGGTTGTGAGGAGCCATGTGGATACTGGGAATCAAATCCAGGTCCCCTGCATCTCTTACATATATGTAGATGCTGTGTCATAACATCTTAGAGAGCTTCACATAGCAAGTCAGGGCAAGCATAGTAGGTCTGCTCTCTCTTCTTACTCCAGTCACTAGTTATAACCCTTATTATCTCCTCAAACCCCAGGTTAGCTTTCCGTAGCCTACCTTTAAAAAAGCAGGAACATGAATTTCTACATTAGTATCCTTTCTGAGCCTTAGCCCTTGGCTCTTTCAACCTTCCTAACGCTGCAACCCTTTAATGCGGTTCCTCGTGTTCTAATCCTCAAGCAAAACATTACTGGTGTTGCTGTTCCACAATCTGTGTTTTCTGACAGTCCTAGCTGGTGCCTGTGAGATGGGTCAGGACCCACAGGTTGAGAACTGATTGCTAGCCCTGTGTTGGTTCCTGTATCAGTTACATTTCTGCTGCTGTGATAAAGCACCAGGACCAAGGGAACCCAAAGAAGGGTTGATTTGGGCACATGGTTCCACAGAAGTGTTCACCGTGGCCTGGAAGCATGGCAGCAAATGGCAGGTATGGGCAGGAGCAGGGAGCTGAGGAAGGCCATCTTGTGCTGCAAACACAAAGCTGAGCGGGCACACTCCCCCACAACACAGTCCCCAGATAGTGCCACCAGCTGGGGACCAAGTGTTCAAATGCCCGAACCTTTGGGGGACTTTCAAACAACCGTAGTTCTTTTCTCATTGATGGGACAAAATACACGGCAGTAGCAACTTAAGGGAGGAAGGGTTTGTTCTTGGTGGTGGGGGGGGGGATTTATCATGGAGTAGGAGATATGGCGGTGGCAGTCTCCCATGGTGGCTTGCTCACATCTGTCTAACCAAGAACCAGAGAGCTCTAGCCTGGGGTCAGGAAAGCCTAATCATGCCAAGTCTTTTTCCCCTACCCCTTACACTACCACATCCCAGAGGATCCTTGACTTCTTAAAATAGTGTCACCAAGCTGGAGACCAACTGCTCAAACTCTGACCTTATTGGGGCACATTTCATCCTTAAACATGCCCTCTCGGGTTTGTTTGTTTGTGCTACGTGAGCAACTGGCCCACAGTACTGACTCCATATGCTCTGAGTGGAGAGAGCTCTTGCTGATCTAAATACTTTCTTTGCAGCCAATAGGCCCAGGCTAAGTCTATTACTCTAGTGGGTATTCATGTGCATTCAAGGCATGTAAATAGTTCTTAGCCTATTAGTCGCTATAAAGACAACATCAATACTCAGCTGGTTTCGGAGATGGTTTAGAGCTGTTCTGGTTTGATGACTTACCTTGGGACTTGATATCCTTAAGGAACAAGGATTATAAGGTAACTGTCTTCTGATGAAAAGAATAATAACTTCAAGTCTAAAGATACTTTAATTTGAGTAATAATAAGAACACTAATGATAAACCTGAGTATTTGGGAAGATAATTGGTTCAGCAAAGCAGCTTGCTGATCAATTATCAATCTATTTCCCATGAAATCCCCCCCCCCCTTTTTTTTGATGAAGCAGAGTGGAATAAATACTGTGAATGTGAAGAGAGGCGTTTTATGGATGAAAACTTTGTGCAGCTGAGACCTCCTGTCCCCACACTCCTTCTTTGAGAGTGAGGAAGCACCCCCCCACCCCCTCCCACCACAGTTTTTCTCTCTTGACTCTCACACTGATGGGCATGATTTTCTTTGTGAGCTGTTTTGTCTCCAGCCTGGATTCATGCTATGCCCTAGGTCATGTCATAGAACATTTAAAGCAGTGTCAGGTGACACTGGCCATTTTAAAGTGGCGTCTCACTGGCTTGGTGTAAAGTGACTGGGAGTTTCCTTTTGTTCATCCAGTCCATCTGTCTTTGTGTTTGTTCATGTGAGAGGGACTGAGCATCCGCACTGTGCTAGAGCCTGCAGCAGTCACTGACTGTACGTCTTCAGCTTCCGTTTAAAGGGGGCTTTCAGGAGTGGTGAAGTAGCTGAGGAGAGGAGCAAGTGGTTAGCATTTGCCATGTCCTGGGGACAGTCCCTAGTACCTTTTATATTTCGTGGCTCTGAACTGCTGAGTCAGCACGCAAGCTCTTTGTTTCCTGATGTGCTTAATTCTCTTTTCTTTTCTTCGGAGAATCGATTTGGTTTTTATACCGAGAGGCATAACCAGCACTTGCTCAGTAAGTGCCTATTTAAGAGGGATAATAGACGCTTTGGTCTATTCATCGGACACTCAGTTCTTTAACAGCAAGATGTTTAAGCTCAGCTTCAGAGCAGCCTTTTCCTCAGAGATGGAACTAAGAACCTGCTGGCATTATTTTCCTGCAAAGAAGTCTGAGGAAGAGTCATTCAGTTTGGAAAGGCAGGGACCGACTCTTCAGGCAAGCTGACAATGGCCACGTCTCAGGAATGTAGTGACCGATGGCTGTCTGAGCCACTGAAGTGCTGAAGAGAAGGTATTCCAGGGGTATGATGTCTAGAAAGGCCAGAGTCATGTGGGGGGGCGTGGAGAGGGTTGGTGTGTTCTGATTTCCAGTCTCATCTAATGGCTGCATATTATCCTGGCCAGGGAACCCTGATATGAGCCATCCTTATTCTTCATCATGTAGATACAACGCCCAAAGCTGAGGACGTAGGGCTTGTTTCATGAATTGCATTGCACTGGGGAGTAATTTGAGCACTTCATGTTCTGAGGTGGCTCCTGTAAGAATAATGGTCATCCGATTTCAGTGTATTCCTCCAAGATATTAAAAATAACCAGTCTGACCATGAAAAAATATAGGTTATACTAGCTGATGTTACCAGGGTACAGTATGGATTTTCCCAAGACTTGATAAGAGCTGTTGTGGTTACTGGTTATGTAATCCTGGCTAAATCGTGAGTCTCATGGACTTCATTCAGCTTCCCCAAACCCAGAGGTGGCCCACTTAGGTTCTGATAAACCTCTTAGCTCATCCATTACTAACCTCACTGAATAGAACTGTGTTTATCATTATGGTAGATAATGATAAACACACTGTTCAAGAGTCTCCGTAAGACACTAGTTCACTGTTTGAAGAAGTAAAACGGAGAAGAGCCCTTCATGCTCTCTCCTGTGCTTCCTTTTCAGTTTGGGGGATACAGTCTACTTAATAGCATCCAAAAGAAGTGTTGCCATCAAGGGTCCGAAAGCTCCATCCATTCTCATTGGCGTCAGGATACAATGAAGCTTCCGCAGTTTAGGAGCTGAGAACATTCGAGATCTCTGGCAGCGTGCATTCACGGAGATGCCCGTGCCGTGGGTGTCCTGTCTGATCTGGAGATTGGATGGCAGGCAGCAGGCCTGGGTTTAAAGTGTTTGTGCTTGCCTATTTTTGTTTGTTTGGACCAAAATTAATAGAAAGATTATCTTGCAAACCATGAGGGTTATTCATACAGACATCCTCTCTGGGGCATTTATTTATTTATTTATTTATTTATTTATTTATTTATTTATTTATTTATTTATATTTAAAATCAAGTTTTACCTAGAAGTAAAGAGTATTTTCCCTCTGAGTTCAACACTTTCTGGGCAAACAAAACAAAACAAAACCAACAAAGCAAACAAGCAAAAACAAAAACAAAAACAAAAAACCAAAACAAAATTCTAAAAACCCCACGACATACATGTGTGCTCTTAATAATGAATGCTAACCTTGGCTTTGGTATTCCAACATTTCTCCCCCAGCTTTCAAGAGGCTTTTGTATTTTATGCTGACTTACACGCATGCATTTGAACTAGTGCGGTTTTCGGCTTGCCTTTACTGCCCACCCTCTATTTAACCAGAAGTGATACATGAAGATCAGTATGAAACCTTTTTGAAATTACTGTTTTCTTTTCTGTGTGTGAGTCTTTCCCTGTGTGTGTGTCTATGCACGACGTGCGAGGAGAGGATGTTGAATTCCCTGCAACTGGAGTCACAGATGGTTATGAGCCACCATGTGTGTCTCGGAATTGAACTTGGGTCCTCTGGAAGAACATCTAGTTCTCGTCCTCAATACACGTTCCTCATTCATAATTTATTTATCACTTGCTTTTTACTCGAGCAAGTAAAGAGTTTGCTCAGAATCTGGAGAAGGAAACCACCTGAGGGTGAATTTATACTTGGAAAGCAGGTTCACAGAAGATTTTGACTTTTTTCCCCACAGTCTCAGGTGTATTCTCCTCTTCACATTCTACCTCCTGGGGACACACACACACACACACACACACACACACACACACAAATAATAAAATCTTTTCACTTGGGTTTCATTGGGAAACATTGTTGACTACTAAATGTACAGATGGTAATCGTGGGGCGTGTACCTATGGCTTTATTAGTAAAGTTCTAAAGGAGTGGGGTTGTAGCTCAGGAACAAGCACGTACCTACTGTGCTCCAGGCCCTGAGTTTGCTCCTCACAAACATAGAAATGTAAGTCTCACATAATATGAAACTCAGATGCATATGATTTTGTGACTTGACTGTTCCCTTTCACATTAAATTCAAGCTGTGCTTTGTGGTGACTTGAGGTCCAGGGTCCATAACCTTGCTAAGACCAGCAGAGCAGACATGTTCTTACTTGCTGTCTGTCTGTCCCACTGTCCTTATCATTGTCAGCCAAGGAACTGAATATGTTTTCTTGCTAAACTCCTTGTTTCTGCTTTCCCCTTTTGGGAAGTTTCAGTGAGGTTGATTTTTTTTTCTGTCTTGAATTTCAGTTGTTATAACAACTTAAGTGAGTATTGACCCCAAGCATTTTTGATTCTGTAGAAACCAGCTTTAACTCTCTCATGGGTCTGTTTTAAGGTGTTTGTTTTTTGTTTCCTGGTAAAGAAGTGAGGTGTGAAGAGGTGACTATCCATTTCCTTAGGAACTTTTGAGCTGGCGCTCTGTATGGGGAAGAGAGTAAATGAGTTTAATGGCCTGGTGGAAAAAAGCTAATAATTTACAATAGACTTTCTTTGGAAAGTAGATCTCAAATTCCAGGCAGTTGATTTGCAAGCTTACCTTTGACCCATAAGGCATTGCTTGTTAAATTGTTGACTAAGCCCGGGGCTTTGTTTTGTTTCCTTCAAGTTTGCCCTAGTTTGGTTTCATGAAATCAGAGCCCAAAGCAAGGATTTGAGTGCAGGTAGTTTTGTTTTGTTTGTTCTTTTTCAGATGATCCCAGGAAGGAGGGCTGAAGTGACAGGGACAGAGATGAGTTAATAACAAGTGTGCCATGAATGTTGATGCTGTTGACAATCTGCTTCTGCCCCCAGGTTGCTCTCTCTGCTTGATGGGAGCTGGAACATTTACAGTCACACCATAGTCCTCAGTCAGCTTGTGCTCTGACCTCTTATGTCCCCATGCTTCTGGGCTGTGTGTGTTCTCTGTCCCAGAGAAGAAATAGAGAGACTCGCACCGCCTGTGGTGAGAAGAGGCCTTTCTGCTTGGACCCCTTCACTGTGGCTATGGTTGGAAGGAGCCAGGCTGATGCATTCTGAATATCCGTTCCCACTAAGCCCCATCAGGTTGACGGTGCAGTACAGCCAACCATTTCAGGGAGGCAAAACTACATGTTTTACAGACCACCGCTCACATACCACCGAACATGATAGATAGGATGGTTTAGGAAGACATGGTGGCTTTTGACAGTGTGACACATTCTATATTAGAAATATTGGGATGTGGGAATGCATGTTCAAAAACTGCTGAAAATATGGCATAGGATAGGCGATACTATGCTTGTGTGTGTGCATGCCTTACCATGGAAAGATAATGGAAATAAATTGCTATATCATAGCATGCAAAGCATGATTTTCTCTCATGTGAAGAAACATTTATATGTTCTAGGTGAATTCATAACCATCTTGTTGACATGAATTCTCCACAGCATGGTGGATTTGGGTGAGACTATACATGGTACCATGAATCTGAGGAAGAAGCAGAGTAGTAGGGGTTGGAGAAATCACAGTTTACCAAGCCTTTTACTGAATAATCCACAGTGTATGCAGGTCAGGTCTAAACCTGGCGGCTGCTGTCCAAATCCTTGTGTTTCTGTGCACCCGAGCAGCTCACAGGTCATTAGAAGAGCTGGCTTCCTTTGAAGAGCCACACAGAGGCAAACACTTAGTATACACAGAGAGTATTTTTCTTGGGGACAGTCCCTCATTGGCTATTTCAGTGGCAATGCTTTTAGCACCTTCCTGCATCCTGGATGACTGAGGTGACAGTTCTTAGTGGGACTGTCTTCAACATTCAAGCAGCTCGGCATGTATTCAGGACAGCTGTAGAATTAAGATCTTTTGCAGTAAATATTAAAAAAATAAAAATGGTTTATCTCTTTATTGGCCCTGAGGTCTCAGTCCTCAGGTTCGGTTTTAGTACGGAGCTGCATACACCTCTGTTGCCTGGTCTGAGTCGCCACTGGGTCTCACTCTGTACAAGTCCCTTCTCTGGCAGTTTTCTGCCTTTGTCCTGCGGTGTTTGTTCACCTGAAAACCCATACAAACACAACTCTACAGCCCAATAGCTTTTTATACAGGTTTATGTGTTCAAATCTCAATCCACAAACCCTCTGCACAACAAGATTACATCAAATAGACAAAGATACAAACTGCCCTTCTATATGCAGTATTAGACCTATAAAATCCTGGATGGTTATAGCTGTTTAATACCAATTAATCCCACCTGGACTTAGCTGGTCTTTATGGAACTCCATGTTGTGACCTCCACCCTTGTCTGTCCTCTGACCTCTCCCGGAACTTCTCTCTCCACCTCCCTTTCCACTCCCAGTCATTGACTTTCCTTTATTTTACTAATAAAATGGGAAGTTTCAGATGAAGTCACCTCAAGAGTCCATAACTAGGCAGCCCTTCTTGGGGAAGTGGAATTAACATTAAAATACAAACAGCTTTGGGAGAATCTACAAAGATCCTGAAATGTTATTTGCAAAAAGAAAAGATGGAGACAATCCATCTCATAGGATGGATAGTAAATAGTCCCTCCTAGTAGTCGGAAGAGGGGATTGTAAGGAGTGTACTATGCCTTTGCTGCCATAAGGCACAGCTTCGAGGCAGATATCACTTTGCCTGTGAAAGGTTCTTCAGTGACTCAGCTGTAGTCTTTGAATTACTAAGAAGGTCTTTCCCTTAGTGATGAGTTAATTCTGGGGCATTCATAGCTGCCTGGAATCCTAAGCTCTGCCGTCTGAGGTAGGATGGTCACGCTTTCTTCTCTGCGGAAGTGCGTCAGACAGTCCGTTCCCCTGGAAGTAGAGGAAGCCAGTGTCTTCTGTCATCTACACTTAAAAGAGTTGACTATAGCAACTCTAGCTTCTCTTTCTTCTTTTACCCCCTTGGGAGGGGGAAATGGGTTGGGGATTGTCTAATTTTGAGACAGCATCTTACTATGTAGCCCTGGCTGTCCTGGACCTCACTCCATAGAACAGGCTGGTCAAGTTTACAGAGTTCTACCTGCCTCTGCCTCTCAAGTGCTGGGATTAAAGGCATGTGACACTATATCTGGCAAGACTTTCTTAGGTCAGTGTTCCCAGACAGGAAGTCTAGAGAAAGCTGTGTATGTGCACGTGTGAATGTGCATGTGAATGTGTGTGTATGTGTGTGTGTGTGTGTGTGTGTGTGTGTGAATGTGTGTGTGAATGTGCATATGTGTGTCTACCCTCAGAAAAGCTATGACCTATAACCCATCCTGCTGTCAGCTTCAGGTCAGGGTTTCTCTGAGGGTGTGTGAGTTGCTCTATGCTATTTAGAGCTTGTTTGTTTGTTTGTTTGTTTTTTTCAGTAAAATATTTAGAACTGAGAATTGGATTTTAAAAGACAACTATTCTTGGTGTTCAATTTCTGATATAATCTCCTAATTTTGAAGTACACTGATGGATGGAATTATCAGCATCTGTTCCAGAATCGGGTACAAGAGAAACACGTAGTAAATGAATATATATATACATTCATATATCCATATGCATATACACATATATGTACATATAATGTGCATATTAACACATATATAACCATATATACAGGCATAGATATATACTCACACAGATACACAAATACATATATGCACATATACATGTACACACATATATGTATAGACATATATGTATATACACACATATTCATGCATTCATACTAATATACATATACACACATATATCACTTCTGTTAATGTCATAGTTTAGTGTATAGCCTACTTTATTTTTACACGATTTGTTTTTACCTTAGTATGCATGTGTGCTTGTGTGCATGCCTATATCCATGGAGGTCAGAAGAGGGCATCAGGTCCCCTGGAGCTGGAGCTACAGGTGGTAGTGAGCTGCCTGGCATGAATGCTGGGATCTGAACTTGGGTCCTGGCGGCAAGAGTAGCAAGTGCTCTTAACCTCTGAGGCATGTCTCTAGTGGCCGTCCAGCTTATGTCAATGCTAAAGTTAAAGTTTTAGGCAGTGTTCTGCTATCTACCTAGAAACAGTGACTCTTAGATACTTTTGCTAATGCTTGCCCTATCACTTCCATGAGTAGAGAGGGAAGTTCTGTGGTTAGATACTTATTGCTCTAGTTGTTGGCATAAACCTAGGAGAGCAGTGTAACTAATTTTTTTTTGAAACCTATATTTAGTGATGGTCTTAAAACATGTTAACCTCCCTTTTAGCCCACCACCCACCAGAGGTAGTGGGAAAGAAAGGCGATAGGAGAAGTGGACCTGCTTAGGAAGGTTCTTTGGAACAACTTCCATCTGTGTTGTCAAGAATCAGCATTTCAGTTCCCAGGGCAGCAGCAGTACCTTGCGCATTCACAGACACTTCTGGGATAGAGTCAGGATAGCAAACACGAATCAGCAGCAGTGGCACTACCTTATCAGAGACAGCAAGGTCTCAGCCTTGGCTCGAGTCAGCAGAAGGGACCAACAACAGAGAAGTTCTCTGCTGTGCCTCTCCCAGGGAAGCAAAGACCAGGGAACACACAAGATCCACAGTTAACTATACCAGCAAGCTAAGCTCTGTCTCCATCACATCCTATTTATAGCCTTCAAATACAGGGAACAAAATAGCCCACTTCCCTCATAGGAACTCACAGCTACAATACAACTATAATTTTTTATCTAGCCACCTATTTATATTAAAACTAATAGAAATTTACCTCTTCACATACTCTGTTGGCATTTTATTGTATTTTTTGATAGCCATAGTATGGAAGCAGGTAAGTAAAAGAACATGTGGTAAGAATGTTTAAGCTCTGGGTTAATTCTCAACTCTAGAAACAAAACAAAACAGAGCCTCTAATCCGGAAGTCTCCTGAGACTAGAGAGAGTTCCTGTATACTCCAGTTGCCTCTGAAAGAACATGATGGGCACAGCTGTGTGTGACTTTGGGTTGTAAAAGGTTCTGTGAATTCTGCTTACTGCCCTTGGGATGCTTGCTGACACAGAGAAATATAACTTCCCTGAAATAGATTTTCATGTAGGAGAAGCCATTTGTAGCCACTTTAGCCCATAGCCTGGCTAAGGTCTCAGTACACATCCACCATCAAGCAGCAGGGTAAGAGGAGCTGTCTCTGGACAAGGGTTATGGTCGCATGGGAAACCCTGACCCAGCACTGTCCAGCCCAGCTGTTTCTGAATTCTTGAGCCTCATGTTATGAGCCAAGTAATATGGTTGTGTCAGGCTATTATGTTTTTATATACTTTCCTACTTAGTAACTGGAGGATACGATATGCTAAGAAATAAATATGTTTAAAATCAAGGTGTTGCAGTCTGAGATATAATCTGTGCTTTACTTTGTTCCTGAATAGTCTAGATATTATTTGAACCTCTTATGAACAATGAGCATTTCTCCCCCTTTCAGTACTAGGGCTGGAATCCAGGTTGCTTGTGTACTAGACAGGGGCTTGTTAACCCAACAAGCTCTTCCCCTGTTGCAGGAACTGTTGGTCAATTACTGAGGCTACTGAGGATGCTAAAAAAGACGCCTTAGTACAAAACCAGCCTAACAACACTGAAAGACCTGAAGCCTCAATAACCAGACTCTTTTCTTCCTCAAGAAAGGCAGTGTGCAGTCTTTTCCTCCTGCACTGTTTTATATTTGATGGTTTGAATATGCTTGGACCAGGGAGTGGCACTAATAGGAGGTGTGGCCTTGCTGGATGAAGTGTGCCATTGTGGACATGGGCTTTAAGACCCTCATCCTAGCTCCCTGGAAGCCAGTTCTTTCCTGTTTGCTTTTGGAGCAAGATGTAGAACTCTCAGTTCTCCTACACCATGTCTGCCTGGATGCTGTCATGCTTCCCACCTTGCTGATAATGGACTGAGCCTCTGAACCTGGAAGCCAGCCCTAATTAAATGTCCTCATAAGAGTTGCCTTGGTCATGGTGTCTGTTCATAGCAGTAAAACCTTAACTAAGGTATCCAAAGGTTTGTACCACAAATTAGCCAGAACCCCACAGAGGCATGCAAATCAGGAGGCTCACGGCTGGAAGATGCATATCTGAAAAGCCACTAAGTCTCTGACAGGTGTCTCTTCAAAGAACCACTGTGAACCATTGGCCAGTGTGATGTTGGAGGCAGTAGTGTGGCCAGGCCATAGGTGGGCGAAGCAGGACAGTCACCTCAGAACAGTGTTGAAGTTTTGCTCCCCAAGTATCTAAGTGCAGAAAGTGTGGCTGAGCACAGGGTGCGGATGTGGGTTCCCTGCTCAGAGGATCTGCAGGCTGATGGAGGGCCTGCAGTTAGACTAGTGCAGATGAAGACCTTTCTCAGTTCCAACATTTTAGCCCAGTAATGAGCTTCCTACCAAGTGGATGAAGCAACTTGCATAGACACTCTCCATGCCTAGCAATTGTTTCTGTCACAAATGTGTCCCCCATTCCGAGAATGTGGTAGAGAAAAAAATCTGGAATCTGTATTGGGAGAAAATGGTTAAAATTACAAGGAGATGTTTCTGGTTTTAGCTTATGTTTTAGACGAACTGATTAACTTCAGACATGGTCTTTCACTGCAGTTTAGACTTAACTCACTACTGTAGCTCAAAATGACCTTAAACTCATAGCCATGCTCTGCCTCAGCCTTCCAGATTTCTGTGAACACATGTGTGAAACACCAATCTCAGTTTATATGATGGTGTTTATTCATCTTGGGGAAAAAGAAGAGCTGCCTGTGCCACAGGATATAGCTGGTACTTGAAATAAAAGGTTTTTCCTCTTAATTTGTTCTTTGTAAAAGTAATTGAATCTTAGGCAGTCTTTACTATCAAATATCCTGGCGGATGGTTTTGGACTTACTCAGGTACAAAGGAGAAAAAAAAAACCCTAATCTTGGAATTTGTCAGGAGAAAGAAATTAGATGTTGACCCTTTGGGGCCAGAATTATTGCTGCTTGTATTGTGGTTTGTATTTGTTCTAGAATAGTGCACTGAGTTATTCATTTAAGGTGTCACCGTCTTCTTCCTGGAAGTGGCCTAAGAAGAAAATAGCTACTCTCCTCACCCAAACCCAGAAAACCCCAGAAAAGCTTGCAAATCAGGAGGCTTACGGCTGGAAGATGCATATCTGAAAAACCACCAAGTCTCTGACAGGTGTCTCTTCAAAGAACCACTGCGAGCCATTGGCCAGTGTGATGTTGGAGGCAGTAGTGTGGCCAGGCCAAAGGTGGGCGAAGCAGGACAGTCACCTTAGAACAGTGTTGAAGTTTTGCTCCCCAAGTATCTAAGTGCAGAAAGTGTGGCTGAGCACAGGGTGCGGATGTGGGTTCCCTGCTCTTAGAATCTTTAGACTGATTGATGGAGGGCCCGCTGCCACTTCTGGAACCCAGAGCTAGATTAGTGCAAATGTGAGTTCCCTTGGCTATGCTGGGATGTTCCTGAGAAGAAGCAAACGGTTGGTAAGGTGGAGGAGCCGGTTGCACAGAAAAGATGCCTCAGACAAAACAAGTTATTGCACTGGAATAAATTCCTCACAAACTAAGCGCAAAGAGGAGTACACATGAATGAAAATGGATGGACTTCTATTTATTATTGAAGAGAAAAAAAAAGCACTTCATGGTGAAGCTCTGAATCTTATTAAGTAAAAACACATGCTAATCTGTAGTGCCAATCTTTGGATAAAATAGGATCATCTGCACGCTTCCTTTCTTGAGGAGGAAGTCAGGTTATTGAAGGGTTGGGTCTTTCTGTGTTGTTATGGTGACTGCATCGCAGCATCTGATTCTTAGTATCCTTGTAGCCTCAGTAACTGAGGTCACATTGAATGCAATGGGAAAATAGATGCTCTGGCTGGTAGGTCTGGTTGTGATAAACTGCTCTAATAACTAGAGCTCCATGCCACATGGCCTGGTACAAAGAACCCTAGTTTGTGTATCTTTGGCTTCTCTTCAGTGAATTATCCTTGTCTTCATACTAGTGTAAGACCCAAGTTAAGTTTTATCTATTTGAGGCTCCCATGAATGAGATGAGAGATCAGGGATCGATGCACAAGAGGTTTATTAGTCCAGTGTACTGGGGTAGCCTACATCCAGAGGAGAGGCAACCCTGAGCCCTCAGTATAGTTTTTATACACTTAGTAACGGGTGGGCTACAGCGATGGTGACTAGGCATGCAAGCTTTGGTGGGTTTAGTTGACTTTTAAATCTATTGACTGCTGCCAACGTGGGTTGTATTTAAGGACCTATGCCCTACATTCCAGGGGCTCCCCAGATAAGGTTGAAGTACTCCTTTTTGGAGGATGCGGGACACAAAGCCCTCAGGAGAGGAGAAAGCCTTCAGGAGAGGAGAGCTGTAAGACCCTCAGTGTAAGGGGGAAACTGTAAGGAGGGTGTGAGACTGTAAAAGGCCTTAGAGTCCCTCACTAGGAAGTTTTAATTTTTTTTTTCTCGATTCTCATTATCCATTAAAAGACTGTTTTGAGGGGTTAGAGAAATGGCTTAGTGGTTAAGAGCACTGACTGTTCTTCCAGAGGACCTAGGTTCAATTCCCAGCACCTACATGGCAGCTCACAACTGTCTGACCCCAGACCTACGAAATCAAACACCCTCATGCAGATATATGTGTAGTCAGAACACCAGTGTACATAAAATAAAAAACAAATTATTTAAGAAAAGGAGACTTTGGGTGCTTACAGTCTATTCATACTGGGAATGGTGACTGCCTAACAGATTGTTAGTTCATGACTGCTGTTGCTCTGGTATCGTGTGTCTGGTTGGGTTTACTCTTGAAACTCAAGGTAGACTTCACACTCAGATTGTGGGGTGGGTGAAGTGCAGTGGTAAGATGCTGAATGTAAATGAGCAAGCCCAGACTCCATCGGATTCAGTGTTTATTGAGGACCGTGTCATCATCAACAATCCGCCCCAATTCACTGCGTCCCCGTGAAGATACAGTCAGCAGAGAAAACATGATCGCTTTCCTAGAGCTTGTGTTTCCAGTTTATTAAATTTGACTCTTGTGATTTGCTTCATAATTGAATCTGTTTCTTAGCACTACACTAATATTAGGTTTCCTGGGAGACATTTATAAACGCAGGCTGAGTCAGAGTGCTAACCCTGGTCTTAAGTGGTTTGGTGAAACCCTTCGAAAGGTGGGCTTCTTTTCACGTTATTAAGGATCCCCGCAGAAAAGGGATTCTGCATCCTTAGTTGTAAAACCCCGAAGGCCTGAGAGCAGTGTAGACGGAGGAGCCTTGTTTGCAAAGGTTTCTTAGATGATCCTCTTTTTCTTTAAAGGCTTTCCCTCCAGACCACACCCAGTGCAGGTGTGCCTTTGGGTGGAGAGGCCTCATCTGTGGGAATGCACACCTGCAGTGACCATCTAGGAATGATGGGAAGATCTCACGTGGATGCTGGATGACCACTTTTCTAGGCTTCAGGCTCCTCCTTTAGTCACAAGTCCTCAGCAGATGTGGACTCAGCCCACTTCGCTTCATTCTGTGAGGAGGCAGATGCCCCAGTTTCTGCCACTTTATTTTCATTGGATTCCTTTTTGACGAGGAGGAACCTGCTGGTAACTGACCCCCCAGTGCAGCCTTCCCAAAGACCCAGGGACCTGAATGCTTGATGTCAGAATGGGTGTCTTCTACAGCTTCAGGTTCTTTGGAAGGGGTCTGACCGAAGGCTGGAAATTGCTTATGTCTTTTGTTTTAGAATGAAATGTCTGAATGGGCAGTCTATTTGCTTTTTTCTTAAAACCTCTGACATAAAAGCAGATATGAAGGTTGCTTCTGTAGCTTGCTTGCTCTGATCTCTCCCCCAGGACCCACTGTGGTCTGACCCAAAGTACTGGGGACAGAGGGAGAGCAGCTTATCAGCTTGAACACAGTGTGAGCTATGGGTGTGGTGCTGTGCTAAGGAAACCATGCAAGGGGTGGAACGGGTTAAGTCATAAGTCCCTCTGTCACAGCCTGGGGGGGACAATAAGAAAGTAGTGGTGTAGCCTGACTTAATGGGGGCAGCTTTCTCAAAGCCTACATGCTATCTGGGTGTTTCTTCTAGCTTCAGATTGACGTTTAGACGACAGCCCTCTCTGAACAGGCACCGTCATAGCTCAGTCTGCCCAGCTCCATGAGCTCCAGCAGGAACAGCCAGCTTACAGGACAGTTTGGTACCATAATTGTGAATGGGAAGAGTTTGTTGTTGTTGTTTACTTTTTATTTAAGCTCATTGAATGATAAAGTCGTCTATGCCCGAACACAAGGCTCCGTTGGGCCTTTCTTTATCTTCCTTAATCAGGACGCTCCCATATGGAGGAGTATTAGTAGGCCAGGCTGAGAGCTGCTGTTCCCGGTGCTGGGTTATAAAAGGTAAGATGCATGCCACACTACCTCTTTAAAGTTTAAAGAGCACAATGCTAGGTGCTTCCAGCTTCTAAGGTTTCAGAAAAGAGACTGAAACCTTGCACCTAACAGGAAGCAAAATGTTTGCACCAGAGAAACCCAGAACCTCTTGAGCTCTCTGTCCAACAAACAAGTGGATACACTCCCGTGCTTTCTGTGTGAGCCAGTGTGGAGGAAAGGCTGTTTGGGTGAGCTAGGCTTGGCCTACAAGTTTTTTTTTCCTGCTCAGAGTAGGTAGTGTGGATACATAGCAGCCTCCTGGAGCAAAGCCTATTTCTTCTGGCTGCCTTGCATGTTATGTGGAAAACCGAACAGGCTATAGCCTTATATCTCCCGGGAAAGACAGAGCAGGTACTGACTGTGAAACAGGAGCGGATTTTCAAAATGGAGAATGAAGGAAGGAAAAGTCGAGTCACATTTGTGTAGGACTTTGAATGCTATCATTACGTAGTTTGGCTTCTAAGTTTATTTTAAATTAAGAAAACCTGTACGGTGATGGAGATCAAGGCAGGGTCTCGGTTATGCTAAGCATCCATTCTACCGTAGCAATATCCCTGAATGAAGAAGGAACTAAAAAGGAGACAACATGACTGTTGATAGGTATTGTGGAAGAGCAAGCTGATTGTAGACATCCGGGAGAGCACAGTCAGAGGCAGACACGTCGGGGAGAGTCTAGAGTAGACAGGACCCTGAACAGTGTCTGGAGAAGGGACGGGGGAGAGAGGGGAACCCGATGCAGCAGCCTGGAGGCCCAAAGAGAGTAGATGAAAAGGCCAGGTAACCAAAATGGCTGAAATAGCTAGGGAAGAGCAGCTGGGAGAAGGCAGCCCTGCCCCCGGGCTGGAGAAATTTAGGGTAGGGGCTGGGATATGCCAGCATGGAGGGCCCCCATGACAGATGGCCAACTGCGGGGTGCAGAAGGAACCTGGTGGCCAGGTTTGATATGCTAATGGGGACCTCCACCATTTGTCCCAGGTTTAAACCTAACAGTCCCCAGATCAAGACTTTATTTTATACATCATTTGTCTATAAGTTTGTGAAGAATCCCACGCTATGATGTATTTATTATATGCCAGATAACCAAGTGTATTATTTTAGGAGATATAGCGATCTCTTTGTCCAGGGGCAGTTGTGTACGAACGGGAGTGTGTGCTGGAGACTGAGAAATGCAAAGGAGAGATTAACTGACGGAAAGGCATGGGTGACTTCCGAGAATAGGTTGCCAGCAAGTGGTTCAGTGGCAGGACTTGGTGGCCCATCTCCTGAGGGGTTAGGAGAGCTGGGTGTGGATCTGAGCAGAAAGCCAGGATGAGCGCAGGGCAGGGTTCTGGGGGGACATGTGAGATGCTTTGAGTAGGCAACACAGGCTGGAGCTATTGCAGTCTTCTGGGCTAAAGCAATCACTGCACCCTGAACCAGGCAGTGAGCCAGGATAGAACAAAGCAGATAAATGCCGGTGGCAGAGATGCAAGAGGCATCTTTGATGCGATGAATTTCTTCCTGTGTGTTCTTTATTTCTCATGGACACTGATCAACTAGGAAGGAGGAGGAGGACAGGGGAGGAGGTGTTGCCTAGAAATACAGGCTGGGTTTTCTAGGGTTTACAGCATGCTGTCTGCCTATTGCCAGAGACTCTCTGCTATCCCATTATTATTCTCCCTAAAGCAGTGTTGAGATTGGTGTGGGAAGTGTTGCAGTTGCCAGCTGCCCCTGCTTACCTTCATTCCCCTGGTAGCTGGGATGTAACTTGTTCATCTCCTGTTCCCTGTCCACCACCTGGTTCAGCGACCTTCCGCCACCTTTGCAGCCCACTCAGTGGCTACAGTTTATTACTCTATGGTAGTGACCTCTGAAATGCCCCTCTCTGTCGTAGCCCCAGGATTTCCTCTCTGCCTGTCTCCGTTCTCTCATTGAGTCCTTCCTCAGACTCACTGTGACCGATTGCCTGGATCTGCTCTTCTCTCGTGCGGTTGGATTGTAAAGTCAATCATTCTGATGACCTATCATGACTGCCTTGACGGGTACCACATTTTCCTCCTCTGAATTTCTCTCTTGTATTTCCAGTTCAAATGCAGCTTTTATAAACAGCCCATTTTTAAAGGTTTATTTACTTATTTTGTGTATATGAATACAATGTTGCTATCCACACCAGAAGAGGGCATTGGATCCCATTACAGATAATTGTGAGCCACCATGTGGTTGCTGGGAATTGAACTCAGGACCTCTGGAAGAGCAGCCAGCATTCCTAACCACTGAGCCATCTGTCCACCTCCCGACTCCCCTGTTGCCAGCATTTTAAAGTCTTTTTGCAGATTCCAGGTTCCCACACTCCCACCTCTGCCCTCCATACCTGTGTTACCATCTTCAGAAGAACGAGCTATTTTCCGATCTCCTTCTCAATCTTGGTGTGTGTCTTTGTTTCTTTTTTCTTTTTCCCTAGACATGGGGCTACTCGGAGGAACTATTCAAGCTTTGTTTATGCCCTGCCCTTAGAGCTGCTGTCATCTTTGAAACTCTCTGTGATTGGACTAGGGTACTCCATTCTAAATCTCCAGTCACCCTAGGCTTCCTTCCCTCCTGTGCGAATGGTTTTTAGATGCAAGTATCAGGAAACCCAGGGAGAAGACTGGAAGCGTTCAAGTTCCTTGTCTTGAAGGGGCAAAGGCATTATTCAGTCTTTAGTCTGTGCACTGTTCCTCCAAACTTTGCCCAGAGGCTCATTAGCCAGGCTCCCGTGGGAAAAGACATGGGCTTACCTCAGTGGCTTAGAATCATCCATTTACAGCCTGGGGTTGAGAGTGAACTCAGGCCCCCTACAAGCATGTAAGCACTCAGTATAATGGGAACAAACGTACACATATGCATGCCCATATCTGTATATGTACATACAACATACACATATGCATGCCCATATCTGTATATGTACATACAACATACACATATGCATGCCCGTATCTGTATATGTACATACACTTCCAGTGACCTTGTGTGTAGGCAGCCATGATGAATGCCTGGCTGGGTGCAGTGGCTGTCACAGCCCTGCCTCCCCCAAAGCCTTTTGCTCCTTGATTTGGACAGTGATTATTTTTCCCCGTGTCTCATCTCCTGCAGTAATTTTGCTCCTCCCTTTCTCTTAGGCTTTGCTTTCCCTGTTGTGTGGCCCTCGCTGGCTCTTTCCATTCTGCGCTGACCTTGGCCATCCTAGGGACTCCTGTGCTTTCATCTGATAGCCCTCTTGCGTCCCGTTCCCCTCCCCTGCCCCACTTATTCTAGTGTTTGGCATCTTGCTTAGTCAGCTCATTTATAATGACCAATGATACTGCTCATACTACCTGCTCTTCCTTAAGTATGGGACTCCTCATTTTTCTCTCTCATTCCTGCACATGCTATCTCAAAAAATAGATACCTCAGTAACAGTTTCTAAAGAACAGAAGTTTTAACTAACCCTCATCATTTTGGAGTCTGGATAGTCCACCCTCAAGGTGTTTCAGGTTTGCTGTCTGTTGATGCCTCTGTGCCTTACAGATGGTGTTCCCTCTGTCTCTCAGGGCAGACAGCAGGGTAGGACTGCATACAGGGTCCCTTTAAATCAGAGTAATCCTGCTTAGAGACTAATTACTGCTCAGAGGTCTCACCTAATCCATTGCAGTGGTGTTGCAGTATCATCCTGTGACCTTGGGTGGGAGTGTGGGGGTGTGGGGAGTGTGGGGTGTGGGGGATTCAGTAGTGGGGGTGTGGGGTGTGGAAGTGTTGTTTGTGGGGTGTGGGGGTGTGGAGGTGTGGGGTGTGAGGTGTTGGTGTTTAAGGTGTTGTGTGTGGGTAGGGGGTGTGAGGGTAGGGAGTGTGGGTGTAGGGGTGTGGGGTGTGGAGGGGTGTTGTGTGTGGGGTGTGGGGGTAAGGGTATGGGTTGTGAAGTGTGGGGGTGTGTTGTGTGTGGGAGTGTAGGGGGTGTGGGGGTAGGGGTGTGGGGTTTGGGGGTATGTTGTGTGTGGGGGTAGGGGGTGTGGTGTGTGGGGGTGTGGGGGTAGGGGTTGTGGTGTGTGGGGGTGTAGGGGTGTGGGGGTGTAGGGGTGTAGGGGTGTGGGGTGTAGGGATAAGAATGGCAGGCATAGGCGTTCTTGTCAGGGCAACAGCTGAGCTCTTGTATGTTTGGTCCGCCCTTTGAGGTTGGACCAAACATATCTATATTAATTTCAGCCAAATACATCTCACAGCTACTTCTGCTCTCGTTGCCTAAACAGAACATAGTTCTGAAGTTCGCTCTCAACGTCGCTGTTGGAAACCTCGTTCATGGGATTTACGCTGGGAGGGTCTTTTGATAGTCAGGAGAAACAAAACCAAAAGAAAACAAACAAACGAACAAACCAAGCAAACTATGCAATATCCACAGGTCTGTTCACATTAAACAGTGCAGGGGCGACATGTGAAGTGAAAACTCACATGTGTGTTCTTGGTGGAACTGTCACTTTCTCCCACTGGTTTAGAGACTCATGGCCGTACCAACATAAAAGTCCGGGAACAAGGTGGACCAGTGGCTGTGTACTTCACCCATACAATTCTATAGAACAGCTAGAAGGAAACAACCAGAATTACACGTGGCGAGACTGAAGAGTAATAGTCACAACAAGATGTTGATTATGCCTAGCGTGAAGTCAGTACCGAAAATGAAAATTATTCACAGCTGTCTTAAACCACTGGCCCCACCCCCACCGAAGGCTGACTTCTGCTGGGTGTGCTCCTGGGAGCCCAGCTACTTATCTTCTCTTCCACTCTTTCCAACTTGCTTTTCACCTTAGAACCAGCCTGGTTTCCTGCTGCGTGTGGGTCAGCAGGCTGACATCAGTGACATTCAGCGTGCTTGCCAGAGTCATCTTTCTGAACCTATGTCCACCCTGTCTTCGGCAGCTTCCCTCCCCAACCCCCATCCCTGGTGCCTGCAAGCACTGTCTGTAGCTGGAATGACTGTTCCTCACCTTGCCTTCTCTTCAAAGCCCAGATCCAGGGCTGTTGTTTTGGGTCATGGATGTTTACTTTCCCATGGATGTGCAGAACTTCATTCTCACTGGAGGTGTAAGAACATGGCTCAATGTGCTACAGCTTGACCTTGGTAAGGGCAGTGTCCTTAGGGGCATCCTAAGGCTCCGTGGCTCTTTGCCAGATTAATGTGCACTGTTGAGCCCACTGAAGGTTGTGTTGTGAGACCGTCTTCATTTCTCACACATCGTGAGAGAAATAATCATTCTTTAAAAAAAAAAAACTGTCTTTTTTCCCCTGTCTGGGATTAGGTTGAGGACTTCCTATAGATACCAGTCCCCATCAGGAGAACTTTTCAAACTCATTCTTTTTTTTTTTTTTTTTTTTTTTTTTTTTTTTTGCGGAAAACGGCAAGCTTTGGACCCCATCATCACAAGGTTGGCAGAGATTGGTTGTGCGTTTGGGGGCAGTGGGAATGAATAATCATGCCGACCACTCTTCTGCCTGAGGAATCTCAGAATGAGTGAAATAGAAACGAAGGGGTTGCTTTTATGAGAATGTGCTGACCCCACTGTTCAGGGTGCATGCTAGGCAGGTATTCTAAACTGAACTGTCACCTGGTCCCTGCTTTAAAGTCCACAGCTTTTGAGAAACTTTTCCTACACTGCCCAGACCCTCACGTCCCTCTCTCTGTAGCCCCAGCAGGCTTTGAACATAGGCTCTTCCTGCTGCAGCCTCCCCAGTAGCAGGGACGGAGGCCTGGCTACCACACCCTCTCTTTCCTCCCTTTCTTTCTCTTCGATCTTCCTCCCCCACCTCTGCTTTACTAACACTATTTTTGTTCATTGCAAGATAAATATCAGAGAATATAAAATAAAATTTACAGAGGAAAATTAAATGTCAATGTTTATAGGGGGCAAGGGCATTCCTAAATACAGCGATGCCTTGCACGAAAAAGAGGTACAACAAATGATCCCACGAAACAAAACGTATATATTATGTTAATCAATAGCCATTCTCTTTACATTCAGGCAGAATGGTAGCTTAATTGTCTAACCCTTTGGTACACAGCCTAGCGACCTCCAGATCAAGAGGTGGGTCATTTTTAGCACCGCAGAAGGTCCTGTGTGATTTCTTCATGGTAATGAAACTGTCTTAATTGCAATGGCATTTACACCGTCTGTGTGTACTACAGGGTGTCCTGAAGTGCACACAGCACAGTGACACCAGGCAGATGTCAGAGCACGTCAGACACCGACAGCTCAGAAGCATATGGTCATCTCGCACTAGTTGGCTGTGTAGAACATGGTGTTAATCTCGTATTTAGAGCTATAGTTACATATTAGACACCGCCATTGGCATGTGTTGGGTAAGGTTCACCGGTTTTGCTCTGGACTGTATTCATAGCTTTTTGTTGAACGAAGAAAAGAAATCAAAAAAGGGAAGGGTGTGACTGCTCTCAGGTATGGTGGAGAAGAAAGTTTATTACAGACACAAGGGAGAAAGAGTGCAGCTAGAGGCAGAGGTGTCTGGGAGAGTCTGGAGTAAACAAGTAAGTCCATGTCAGGAGGGGCGAAAGCTGTCACTGACCAAGAAGGGTGGCCTGGGCCAAGAGACCAGCATAACCAAAATGGTCGAGTTATATAGGGGCCACGGTATGGGGTGGGGTGTGCCAGCCAAGAGGGCCCTATAACAGGTAGACAGTGAGGGATGCTGGGAGAACCAGGCAGCCAGCATTGGCTTTGACATGTAAATGGGCACCTCGGGCATTTGTCCTGAGTTTGAGAACTAACAGTTATGAATATGGAATTATTTTAAATAAAAAGTCTCTATGCCTGCCTTAGTGTTTTAGCTGGTATTATAGAGACTGTGGTGTAAGTGCAACATCGGCTGTCCGTCGTTCAACGACCACTCTATGCCTTTTACTACCGCCACAAGCCACAGGCAACCTTGGCCGTATTTTCCAAAGAGAGGACCCTTAAGTAAGGTCCCTGTGATTGTCCTCCAATGGCTACACACAATTTTGAAGATCATGCAGTACATGGAATGAAACGAACCCGTACAACAGAGATGAAGCCAGAAAAGCGGTTTTGTTTGTTTGTTTGTTTGTTTGTTTGTTTTTTTGGGGTTTTTTTTTGTTTTTTGTTTTTTTAATGGATTTCCCATGTGGTTGTTTCTGAAAGTCTAAGTGTGGAATAGGCAACAGATGAGCATTGACTTAATTCAACTCGCACCACCCCGCATCCCATTGCATCCAAAGGGGACAAACACCTAGGAACCACCCATTCAAACGGAAGCTGTCTGGAAAAGCAGGTCCACACCGCATCCCATTGCATCCAAAGGGGAAAAACACTTAGGAACCACCCATTCAAACGGAAGCTGTCTGGAAAAGACAGGTTTACAGACTCTGGAGACTGAGGCTCAGTTAGCTAAGTCTCCCTGGAACTGATCTTCGCGATTTCCAACCTCATTCTGAGACCACTCTGGGCACCACTGAGACTATTGTGCCTTTGTCTCCTCGCTGTTGGGGAGCAAAGGGCACGGGCGGATGTTTTTGGTAAATGCTGGCTTCTGTCTGGGCGCAGCAGGCACCCTCTTCTCTAGCGGGTGATGAAGGTGTTTTATTTTGTTGACAAGTACTTCACTTCTATTCAAACAGAATTCTGTCTTGGATCCAAGGAATTTGATTGTCTGTGGTTAAAGCTTATGACTCAGACACACAAAAGGGTTATAATGAAAAGATTGCTGCTTTCCAGACACACAGGGAAGAAGACTCACCCTTGCCAGTAAGATCAGTGTTGAGCACGCCGTGTTTATCTGTGGGATTTTCAAAATAAAAATCAGCTAAGGTGATTGATACAGGTGTGTTTCTGCCCTGCAGTGTGAGTGAGCTTCCGCTTTCACATCAAAACAATGCTCTGGGACGACCGCCTCTTCTGTTACTTCTGCTCCTACGTTTGGTTCTAGCTGAGAAAATGACTTTCGCACACGTTTCCAGTTAAAAATACATTTTAAAGCACATTGGGTCTAACTCTGTGTGCATGTGTATGTGTATGTGTGCATATATGTGAGTGTGTGTATGTGTGTGTGTGTGTGGGTATATGTATGTGTGAGTACGTATGTGTGAGTGTGTGAATGTGTGTGAGTGTGTGTATCCTGTAAAACTCATCACATTCTGTTCTTTTTCCAAGCTTTGTCTTCCCATCTTATCCATAGGCTATTTATAGAAAATAAGGCTGGTGTCATGCCAACAATTCCACAGTTTATTGTTTTAGTGTTTCTATTTATTCTATACATAATGCCCATGAAGATCTCACATAGCTCTCTTTCTCTCTCTCTCTCTCTCTCTCTCTCTCTCTGTGTGTGTGTGTGTGTGTGTGTGTGTGTGTGTGTCCGATGTGCCATGCATAGGGCATACACATGGAGGTTAGAGGACAGACAGTTTGTGGGACTCAGTTTTTTCCTTCTGCCATGTGTAGTCCAGGGATCAAATTCAGGTCCCATGGCCTGGTAGGAAGCACCTTTACCTGATGAGCCTTCTTACTGGGAACAAGGGCTGTTGTTGCTGTTGTTGTTTTGTTGTTTTTTGTTGTTGCTGTTGTTTTGTTTTCTTAAAAAAAAAACCCAAACTTACAGTGTTAAGCTCTAGAAAGCTTACAGTGTTACAGAGTGACTTGCTTTTCTCTGGCATCGAAGGATGTAATGTAATCAGTGGTCCAAGTGGTCACACTGTAGGTGAGTCTGCTCTGGGAATTAGACTAACCCGTGCCTGGTACTGTCCTTACTGATGTCTGGGAGTTTTGTCCTTCTCTTCTTCTTCATAATTATTCATACACAAAGGAAATGTTACACACATACAATTATAGAGCAAACGTAGGACCAGTTCAGAGTCCATTGGGAGGAAAAATGATCCTAGGTAGGTGTGTGTGGCTGCTTTTGACATTCATGGGTCTGTTGTTTTTGACACCAAGATGGGGTTAATGCATTATGAAGCTGAAATGCTTGTTTGACTCTGTCCAAGTTTTGGGGGGCCTTCATGGTCTGTAGCTGGATGTTTCTGTCCTTGAGTTTCCATTTTAACTTTGTGCCACGAGCCTCCCTCTTGGCTGGGCTGCCCTGTTGGCTCGGCCTGTTGTCACTCTGTGAGTCATTGTTGGCCTTATTAAACTATTTTGGGCAGCGACTTGTCCTTTCTCCTCCCGTGAACCATGAAGCCCGGAGTTGCTTCTGCAGCGTTAGCCAGTCACTTGTGGAATTGGAATGTGAAGAAAGGCAGTTGACCCATTACAGCCGGGCATCTCACCTCACAGCAGTGAGCTCTCTGACTGCAGGGGCCACTTTGAGTTTGAAACCTTTCTTTAGTTTTAGAAAGGAATGTCAGAAATACCGTTCCTGACATGCAGCGTCTCGAATGCCTGACTCCATCAAACCTGTCAGGTTGGGTTGTTAACAACAAACTACTAAAAATCGTGTAGCTTAAAAAGAACAGAAATTTATTTCTCATTGTTCCAGAGGACTAGAAAGTGCAGATTGGCATCTCCTGAGAGTGCATTTCTTAATTCATAGGTCGTACCTTTTGGGAGTGTCTGTCTGGTGGAAGGGGCGGGTGGCACTTTGGAGCCCCTTTTCTAGCAGGACGTGTTGATCTCATCCGTGAGAGCTTTACCTTCTTAACCTAAAGGATCCTTCACCCAGCTCCCACTGCCATCAGATTGGTGATAAGATGTTACCCTATGAAAACTAGTGGGATTAGGCATTGAGACCCCAGCACCCCCTTTCTCCTGGCATTTTTTCTTTGCGTATTCATGGTCCTCTCATGTGTTGGTGTTTGCTCACTAGCATGTGCAGGCCTATCACAGGTCCACAGCCCACAGCGTGGCCTTGCCAGGAAAGATAGTGTAAGATTTAGTGATGAGAAGGTGGCCTGCCTTCCAGGCAACGACAAAATCTCATTAAGCTTAGAAACTGGGGACAGCGTGCCCAGTGTAAGAGAAGACACACTGGAGTTGGTGAGTGACACCAGCCAACCATGGCTTAGACCTGGAATGCTGGCATTGTCCAGACACATTAGAGGTCATTGGCTTTGAATACTGGTTAGTCACTGAGACCAACATGCTTGCCTAATGGCACATCACTGTATATGGAAGAAAAAAGGTCCAGTCTTAGGCTTTCCAATTCCCAGAGGTATCGTCATTAGATCTTGTACCCCTCCACGTGCTGCTGGCTCAGACTCACAGTTGAATGATTCTAGGGTCATTTCTTTTTTAACTATGTAGGCCAAGCTGGCTGTTGAAATCCACTGGTCTCATGGACCTGGGGACTGGGTTATGGGTGTGTGTCACTCTACCTGGGTGACGGGAGTATTTGTTGTTTAGCAGAAGAAGTCACTTTTCTTCACCTACCCCCTTGAAACACAATGTAGGCAGTACATTCATTTCCTACTGGTGTTTTAACGCATCAGTTCTGGAATTCGGATGCTGAAAACCAGGTGTCTTCCTGGGGTTCTGATAGGGACCACACTTCCATCTTGGGGAAGCTGCTGCGGTTCTTGGCAAATGGCCTCATGACATTCCAACTTTTGTTCTTCTGCTTCTGTGGTTACGTGGCTAAAGCTCTTCCTGATTCTCTATTAAAGGGCCCTCTTGCCTAGGTAGGGCTCGACTGCATAGTCTGGGAAAATCTTCCCACCCCAGGGCTTCAGCATCATCATGCTTGCCAAGTCCCCTTTGCCATTTAAGACAGACATCTGTGGGTCTAGGGATTGGACCCAGACATATTTGGTGCTACTAGTCTGTAGACTACGGATAGGAATTTGCTTCACAATCCACAGTTCTCAAATTCTCTCTATCTCCTTCCATTCTGTTTTTTTTTTTCTTTTTTCTCTTCCAAATTCAGCCACACTTTGCAGTTTATTTTTGCACGCTTCTCTGGCATGACACTTTCTTTCCCTAGTGTCCCACAGAGAATGACCCTTCAGAACGGGCTTGTTCTAGAAATGAGACTCTGACAGTGCCTTCCAGTGACTACAGACGAGCCAGCTCACCTTGATGTGAAGGGACGCTGATGGGGAATGGACATCTGGGGGCAGTCTGTCTTCCCACAGGTCTTTTTCTGTCTCTGAACATGTACTTCCTGTGAGAATGTTAAGTAATTTCTGGAGTTTGAAAAAGAAAAAGTCATCTCCATATTCAACCATACTTAAATTTGGACTGGAAGGAAGTTTGGTTTGGTTTGGTTTTGTTTTTTTCTTTTTGTTTCCAGATAGCGGTTTTGTTTAAAATACTGTCAGTTACATCTCAATGGTGAAATCAGCTAACGGACAGGTCCGGAGACCGTTTAAACTCAGGGTCCGGTGACCGGCAGGGTGGCAGGCTTGTCATAGCTACAGGAAGAGTGAAGCAGGAGGCATGTGAGGCTAGCCTGGGCAACAGACGGGGGAGGCAGTATTAAAGACCAGACTTTCAGGGACTGCCCTAACATAATGATCACTTTGTGGAGGGAACGTACCTTGACCTGTTCATTGGATCTTTAAGAAGTAGTGATTCAAGAAAGGTTAATGGCCACTTGGGTTGGCAGCGGGTACTGTTTTTCCTTGGGTAAAGGTCCTGGAAGTACATGCATATTTGTTCCTAACGCATCATCTTTTAGCCAGTAAGGTGAGTTTTCTCGTTCATGTGGAATGCATCTTCCACCAAAGCCCTTGACTCTGCCATCAGTGATAAAAGGCTTATTCAGTTTCCGCTGGCGTATTGTGACCTATCTCTAGAACAAGATACGGGAGCCTTTGTTAAGTGTACTCTGAAGGGCAATGTATGATTTGTGTGTTTAAACAGGAATTGAAGATAAAAAATGTCAAGGTTTTCTCTCCATGGTCCCCAAACACCAGATGTTTTAGCTGCATTTTTTCCCTTTAGTACTTACTTCTTTGCAACTAAAACAAAGCACACGCAAAACTCAGAGAAACCCCCATTTCCTTTGTGTTCGGCTGTGCATCTGCTCCCGCCTTTGGCCACCTTGGAGCCAGTTCTTCAACTCCTTGTGTGTCTTTGTAAAGAACGCATGGCCCCTGCCCTCCTCAACTCTGCCTGTTCCGCTAACCTCACCTGTCCTAAGGGAACTAAGAATCAGACAAAGCGTCCGGCATCTGCTTAGGTTCTTACACTGGGACCTGGTAGGCTAACCTCACCTACAGAGAAACGCAGCTGCAAAGGTTGAGACCAGGGTCATTCTGTGCAGTTTAAGGCTTCAGAAGGAAAACGGGAATGGGGAGTGTACATGCTTATGCGTTTTGACTGAGAGGGTTTTAGAAATAGGTATAATTTGGAATTAAATTCAGATGACCACAACAGAGAGGACATTAATATTAAGGGATCAGCAATGCAGCTTGAAGACCAAATGAAACCAATTTTTTTTTTTTTTTTTTTGCTGGATCCTTAGTTCATGCACATGTGTGGGGGGTTAGTCCTTCCTCATTGACTAGGGTGTATGCCAACTCTCGGGAGTCATGCAAAGTAACCCTGGGCTATGAAAGGACCCTGACACTTTCAACAAAACTGATTCATAACAAGAGCTTCAGCATTATTTGGTCCAACTTACCTATTTATTTTGGCAGGGTATGCTTGTGGAGGTCAGGGGACAGCTTCCCTCATTCAACCATGTGGGGTTTGGAGAATCTAACTCAGGCTGTCAGGCTTGGTGGCATTCACTTTCCCCCAACTGAGCCATCTAGATGGTGCTTTACTTAATTATTTATCACTAGTAGGAAAAATAAATGGGATGAGATAGTTCGTTTTTCTGACACCCGAGAGCTCTTTAGTGCGAACGTTGGTCACGACATTCAAGCCCCTAGCCCCTGACCCATTTTCTTCATTACGTCTAATTTGCCCTGTTCCCTAAGGATGCGGGTTTCTTCATGAGGATGAACAAAACAGATTTCATACTTTAAACTTTTAAGTTTCCTAAATTAACCTCAGGGAGGTTCGCTTACATATTCAGCCGCATGCTGACTGAAGCCAGTCATCCCGAGCGCCGTCCTCGGTCATGAGAGCTTAAGGAGGCACAGCCCCTTTGGAAAGCAAGCTGGAGTCTTTAAAGTTAAACACACCTAGTGGTCTAAGTTCTGCGCCAACACTTTTGCCCCAGAGACAGGCCTTTGTGCAAATGTTCATAGCTGGTTAATGTTGATAATCCAACCTTCAGGTGTTCATCAGCCTGGATCAGATAAATTGCACTGATATACACCGAGTGATGGAAATAAGGAGCCGCTAGCACAGGGACTCTGACTGACTCGTGTGAACACCGAGATAAGGAAGCTGGACCCACGCTTTACACATTGCATTATCCCAGGGCTAAGGAGTCCTAGGACAAGTCACATAATAGCAGTAACAGGGGACTTGTATGGAGCTGCGGGCACACCACAGACTGTGAGGGAGGCTTTGAATGAGGCATGTTCCCTGTTTGACTGAAGCAGTGGGTTATGTAGGTGGGTATATTTGTTACAGACTCATCAAACTGACACTTAAAAGGAGTGCATTTCAGTATATAGATTGTACCTTAATAAAAGTTATTTTAAAAAGAACAGAGAGCTTGTAAGGCTCTGGAGGTACTGGTCTGAAGCATAAAATACTTTTGTGATCTCATCGACTCATCTCCGGTCTCCTTTTCTGTCACACTGTGGTCCTTCTGTCACTGTCCCTTGCCACTTGTCTGAGCAGACAGACAGAACTGGGAGCCAGCATACTGTGGGGAAACTGAACAATCCACCCATGCACATAAGTTATTTCTGTACCCCTGGGATATTTTGCCAACTTACACAGCAATTGTAGGAATCACTGAGATCCAGTTATTAATTCTCTACTTACCAATTCTTTTACTACATACCTGTATATGCAAATAAAATAACACCCAGAAAAATGCCAAGTGCTTTTTTTATTCCCCGGAGGAAGTAGAGAGGGTTTGTAGAAAGAGTAGGTAGAATTTATTGTCATATTCTCTGCCTAAAAAGTCTAAAAATAAGAACGTTGGCGATCACAGTTAGTGTTCTGAGTCATAAAATGTAAATCCCGTAAGCCTGGAGCTTAGAAAGATGCTATTCAGAAACCTCTAAAGTGCATATAAAATATATGTCTGCCTTCTGCCAGTTCCTCTGCTAGCTCTTTGCTTCAGAGCTGTCTCTGAGATGTCTAGGACTCAAACTGAAGGTATGTGAGTCCCCGAAGGTGGGACCAAGATGGAGACAATGGGCATTGTTTCCCCAAGAGTGCTCTCCTGGCCTGTGCCTCTTGGAACCCAAGACTCATCTTGGAAAAGCTCATTGAATAAGCATCAGTGCCCATATCTCAAATCTTTTAAATGACTAAGAGAAAGCAGTGGTCATGCCCCGTTTCTACACGGCTTTGCACGAAATGGTATCTACCTTATGAGCACTGCTCTGTGGCTGTGAATAGCTCACCTCTGTTCTGAATACCAAGAAGGCAGTTGTTAAAGGGCTGGGAGACGGTTCTAAGTCTAAGAGCACTTGCTATATTGTATAAGCTTGCAGGCCTGATTTTGAATCTCCATCATCCAACTAAAAAATTTAGGCCTATAACCCTAGTACCAGGGGAAGGAAAAAAGGGCACGTTTAAGTGAAGAAGGAAAAAAAAAAAACAAAACCCTCAATTACAAGGGAATAAAGCAGGGATTGAAAGTGGAGTGTTCCTGATGTTCTCTTCTGGCTTCCATATGTGTGTGTAACACATACCTGTACACACAAGTGCACACACACTAGATAATTGGTTCCAGTTACTGCAACATAGCGTTTCTAGGAGCCCACCCACTAGCCATTTTTTTTTTTTTTTTTTTTTTTTTGCCTGTCTCCATCACATCCTACAGAAGGCTGGCAATGGTTTCTTTTAGTTTCTCAAGGACCGTCTGAGTGAAGCAGTGAGCTTCATCTTCTTAGCCTCAGGGAAACCATCTTGCCTCAGAAGTAAGTTGTGAGAACTGAAGTAACTGTTCACGTCATCCTCTTCCATGTTTGAAATGGGTACAGCAGTGGTCATGGACATTTGGGAGGCTAGCTGCTTTCTGAACTCTACAAGCATTTAAGCATAAAGAAGAAATCCTGCTCAGTTATGCTGTTTGGGAAACCCATCTGACTTCCTGTTTCCATTGCCAGTATACACCCATGACTCTGTTTGCTAAGGCTAGAGAAAGAAACAGGTAAGGAAGTGTGCCAGGCAGAGCAGGAAATGCTGGCTGCCTGTTAAGCTCCTAGAAGCTGAGATTGTGCCTGTTCCTGGATGATATTTTCCTTGGTTTAGCATGGAAGGAAAGCTAGCCCTGTTTGCACTACTTCTAACCTCTCAGGCCTGCCCACTGGCCATTGAAAGGAAGGTGGATTTTGCCATTAAATGAGAACAGCAAGGTCATAGGGATGCTTCATTCAGTATTAGGGTGTTTAGGCTGTAGTTGGGGTGTTGCTTCTGTTCTAGAAAAGACACCAGTCTGCATTACAGCAAGTAGATCTGATCCTCAGTGCTGCAAAGACTGGACAATAAGTAACCGAGTCAGGTATGCACATCCATGTCAGCCCCAACCCTTCAGGCCCGCACTGCACAGGCTCCAGAGATGTGTCAAAGGACCCACACAGAGAAGTAGCTTACTGTGTGTGGCTCAGCAAAGACCACACCAGAAGGATTTCTTCTCTCAGTAGTGGTTCTTTTCTCTAACACTGTGCATGCAATGGGATTTAAAAATAAAATCCAAACCCCTCCTGTGTGTGTGTGTGTGTGTGTGTGTGTGTGTGTGTGTGTGTCCATGTGCTTCACACAGAAATAGAAGGTGCTCATAGTGGGAGGAGAAATGAGCAGGGCACAGTCATTCCAGGACAGGAGTGTGAGCAGCTCCAGGCCTCCAGGGTTCTAGAGTGTGTGGCAGCATCTCAGGGCCTCTTAACCACAGTCAGATTGTCCAGCGGCTCCTTGGGGCCTCAGGAGAGCTGATTAGCTTGAAGGAAATTGGCATCAACAGAACATTTAAAAACTGGAATAGGTCCCCAGAAAATGAACCATTACTCAGCAGAGAGTAAACCTAACCTTTCCCAAAGGGGCAGGCACGGAAGAAATGTTTAACGGATAATGTCACCATGACAAGGTTGAGAAGAAAGGCCACTAAGTGACTGACTTCAGAGTCAGTAGTCATGTGGAGAAACCCATCCTGGTACCACCAAGCTAGGAAAATCCCAACTTCGTAACAGCACATACAAAATAGTATGGGAATCAAGAGCTCATGATGCAGTCCCAGCCCTTGGAGGTAGAGGCAAGAGAATCACTAGTTAAGTGTCATCTTTGCCTACACAGCAAGCTCAAGGGACCTCGGCTACATGAGACCCAAGCATGACTCAGTAGCATGTGTGTTTGACATGCCTGAGACCCTGGATTCACACTTCAGCACTCCTGTCCCCCATAAAAAGCATGTAATAGATGAATTTTTTTCAGTCTTTATACTTCACTTTATTTTTACATATTTGGACATAAAACCTTGAATAAGCTGTTATTGAAAATTGAATATTGAAATACTGAAATGTTGAAAATCCAGACAATAAGAAAGGGAAGAAGTGAGGTGTGGCCTATTTCTATGTCTTTGGATGTTTGCTTGTGTCCATTTTTCCTGTCCGGTGTTGTCCTAGTTTGCTTTCTGTTGTTGTGGTAACACACCATCATCAAATGCAGCTTGGAGTGGGGCAGTGCTGTTCAGCTTACTGTTGCGGATCACAGTCTTTTGGGGACACAGAGGCAGCGCCCGAAGCGGAGACTGCTCACTGGCGCATTCCTCATGGCTTGCTTCCCAGACTTGCGCATCTTGTTTCTTTATACCCCTAGGATCACTTGGCCTGGACCACTTGGCCACAGTGGCCTGGACCCTTGCACACCAATCATTAACTTCAACAAATGCTTCATAGGTTTGCCTACAGGCTAATCTGATGGCGACATTCTCCCATTTCAAGTTTTCTCTTCCCAAAAGACTCAAGTTTGTGTTGTGTTGACCAAAAATCTAAGCAGCAAATGTGTTTCCCATCGTTCTATGCAGTCGAGGCGCTATGAAGGGAAAATGGGAAAAAAAACAGGGTGGGAGGCAGTTTGATATTTTTAATGTCCTGTTCTCAGCCATAAACATTTATTTTAGAGGCTTCATTATTTGCTGGATGAATTAGCGTAGTCTGGCCTTTGTTTAACTTGCTGGTGCCTCTACTCATGAGATTGTATATACACTCTTTCTTCTATTACAAATACAAAGCCAGAGGTAATGCCATGTTTATAAACGCTTGCTATTGATGGTTTAGCAGGTCCCCAGATATTTTGCCAGTCTGCTCTGCCCCCCTCCTTCTCTTGGATGGGCAGTGCCATTTAAAACGGTTTCTAAATAGTGACAGAGGGTCAGCTAGGGGAGGGTTCTTACTGGAATTATTCAGTGGGAACTCAGCTCCCCAGACAAGCAGCTCGCGCGTGTGTGTGTGTGTGTGTGTGCGCGCGCACACACACGCACACACACACGCTCACACGTCACTCTGCCTGTGTTGACTGGTTCTTTGGGTGGCTCCTCTCTTTTCTCCCTGTCCCTCTCAGCGTGCCTCCCTACTTTCTCCACACTTGGTGCAATAACTACCTCTCAGTTATTTAAATTGAGCAATCAGAGCCAACTAGGTCCCCATATCCATCTCTCAGAATCTGAGAAAGATGATCTAATCAACTCAGAGGCTGCCTGTGTCCTGCAGCCACCTAGACAGTAGAAGTAGAGGTCTGGAGAGAGTGGGAGAGGTTAGGTAGGGGAGAGGCTAGGAGCCTAGGGGAGAAGTCTGTCCTGGGCACCATCTACTGGGGCAGCTTAGCATCCTGTCCTGACAACCTCAGGGACACCTGGATCATTTAGTCACCTCCTCAGTGAATGGATGCCTCTTGTTTCTAGGTGAGGACGGTTTGCTTAGTCCTTCCCATCTCCCGTACTCCACACAAGGAAGGGGTTCCACTTCACGGTCTCCATCATCTGTTTTTCTCTATTGCCTCCCTGTTTTCCTCCTTCGGCATTAGTCTGGGGGAAGTGTGGTTTTAGCATCTACCCTGGCTCTGCGGCTCTCCTGGGGTGGGTGGTCTATTCCTTTCACTCCAAGGGTGGACAGAACACCCTTGACCTGGAAACTGAAGCCAGGCTGGGGAATTAGGGACAAACATTGGGGTTGGCAGTGAAGCTGTGAGTCAGAAGCAGGTGCTCCGGCTGAGAGCACGCCAGACTTAGGCTGGGGCAGAGCTGGTGGAATGTAAAGGCATAGGAGGTGGGGGAGAGGCTGGCATGGCAGCCAAGCACTCCCTAACCTTCACTTGGAGAGGATGCATTTTAATTCCTGGGTGTTTATAGAAACAAACTGCAAAAGTTCACGGTGTCCCCTTGAAAAGCTGTTATGTCCCCACCCATCCTGGTTGCTTAGCCATGTGACCCCTGCTTAGGGAATTGATCTCTGCTTGAGATAATCGGGGCCCCAGGAGGCAGATAAACTTAAAGTCAGTTTGCCACAAAGTAGAACCACTGAGTAGACCAGGCACCTGGTGGCCTTCATTGATGCAGAAAGCCCCACCCCTCCCATTGTAGGAGGCACCAGCTCATAGCAGTGGAGGTTAAAAAGGATCACTCTCAGAAAGATCCCTCTCCCTCCTGCGTGCCCTTCTTTTTTCTCCAAGTTAACCATGGTTAGTCATTTTGTCCCAAGACTAAGGTGAGTAACTAAGACACTCGGGTCTAGACACTGCTGACAAAGTACCACCCCAAGTTTGAGAAATCTAGCAGTTTGACCTTTAGTGTGAATGTTGTAGTTTAAAATCCCATAATACCAAGTCATGTTTCTGTTCAATTTGAAATAGGCCGACCTTAGAACTATGTGATAATACAAAGTCTTGCAGGTGAAGGTCCCTTGTGGAGGTTTTCTTGTGGGCCCCAGAATGTGGTGTGCCCCACAAATTTCCCTCCAGCCTAGAGTTCCTGGTACCAGAGAGGGTGTGGGCTCTTTCTCTCTCTTGAAGCTGAGCAGCGTGGAGTTGGACCTGATGGTGTTTTGGTTGTTGTTTTCCCCTCTGAAAGAAGTATCACCGTTTTCACGGTTTGAAATACATTTTTAACAGCTGCTCAGGTCTGCCTTGGCCTGGGCACATGACCACAAGCCAGCGGACATCTGTGAAAAACTGGGCTATAAGTAAATGGTTTCAAACAATTGATTTTGAAAAGTTGGAATTATACGCGCTTGCTCTGTTTGTCTCGGGCTTTGGACTGAAGATGATGGAGCCTCAGAGCTCATCGTGTATTTACTGACCAGGGAAGGGTTGGTCTGTGTGAGTCTGTGTAAATGTGTGTGCCTATTTTGACCTTGGTAGTGGTACTTCTGAGAATTTGAGCCGTAACTTCCCTCACCTCCCCTTAAATGTTAGATAACGTCACTGCTAAAAGTAAAGCGAATGTATAGATCAGAGATCAAACAGTTGTTTGCAGAGCGGGTGGACCATTTTAACATCCCTTCTCTCAGTCATTCTGCAAGGGTTTTAATTGGGCCCCTGATGGCATTCAAATAGACCTGCAGAGATCCAAGCAGGTGCCCCTACTAGGACAGAAGAAAGACTTTGACATCATGGAAAGCCCAAGTTTCTCTGTGTGACTATCTAGCTGCTTCTCAAGAGGAGGTTGGAGGTCTCAGGATGACTGTTTTGCCTAGTGACTGTGTGGGCGTTCTCATGTATTGAAGTTGCTTTGACCTTTGACTGTTGCTATTTGTCTTTGCTTTCCAAAGGCTCCCAGATGATATAGATTTATTGGGATTTGTATGGACTGATGTGAGGTCGTAGGCTCCCCTGCTGATTTTCAGTTCATTCTTTTTTAAGTTAAGCATACTCTTTTGAAATAACATTGGTAGGATTTTAAAAAAACTTTCTTGAAGCTTCCAAGGGATATTTAACAACATATAATTTCTACTTTGTGGGTACTATGAACTATGTTGCTATGAATGTTCTTGGATTAGTAGAAGTGTTTCCGTGTGATTGAGGATGGGTCTAGGAGCAGAATTGCAGGATCATTTGTAACTCCATTTTCAATATTTTGATGGACCGTCACACTGCTTTCCAAAGAATACAATTCTACTAGAATGTCAGAAAGGTTCCCATTTTCCCCTGTCCTCCATAACACATACTTCTGTTCAATACTATATAAGTATATGTTACAGCTCCTTTCCAGGGCAGCTATATATTAACATATAAGACTTAGTGGTTTTGAGTTATACTTCGTATGGTAATAATACTGAATATTTATTTATGTACCTAGCAGCCATTTTTTATCTTCTGTAGTAACCTCAGTTTTTAAAAGTTGCCCTTATACTGCTAAGTTGTAAACATGGCTTTTATTAATATATTCTGGAAACCAGAGTTTCATCAAAACCCCATTCTTGGGTTTAGATTCATCTTCTGATGTTATCCTTTGAAAAATCAACATCCTTAATTGTGATGAAATCTAGTTTATTATCTCCCCATTTGTTGCCAGTACTTAGGTGTCCTACAGAAGAAAACTTGACCTCATCTGTGGTGGTTTGAATAAGAATGGTCCCCATAGGTTCATTTATTTAGAGGCTTAGCCACAAGGGAGTGGCACTATTTGAAAATATTAAAAGAATTAGGAGGTGTGGCCTTGCCTGAGAAGGCGTATCATTGGAGGTGGGCCTTGAGGTTTCAAAAGCCTATGCCAAGCTTAGAGTGTTCCCATTTATGGATCAGAATGTAACCCTCAGCTATTGCTCCAGGGCCTGCCTGAATGCCACCCTGCTCCCCCCATGATGATAATGAACCCGACCTCTGAGACCGTAAGCAAACTCCCAGTTAAGTGCTTTCTTTTCTAACAGTTGATTTGGCCACAGCGTCTCTTCACAGCAATAGTGAAGAAGACACCATTCAAGGTCCAGAAGTGTCTTACCTTCCAGCTCTTGGTTTTAAGTCTTTGGTCCATTTTGAGTTAATTTTTTATATGATCTTATATAAAATTTTAACTTCATCCTTCTGCCTGTAGACTCTAAACTGTCCAGCTATCATTTGTTGCATTGTCTTGGTAATTTCTTTTTTGACAAAAGTGAATTAACACTGGATATGCACGTGAACTCTCTTGTCTCCTGCCATGTGTTCCTCTAGGCCAGCAGAAAAGCCACTGTTGAGTGTGAGCCTCTGCCTTGTACTTCCACATCTATACATAACAACAAACTTCTGTTCTTCACCATAAAGGGATAGCCGGATCATAAACATGACGGCCTGTCAGTCTCGCTGATCCATCTATGCAGTCTTTTGTGAACACACAGTGCTGGTTGATGCAGCTTTGTAGTTGCTTCAGAATCAGAATTGGGAGTCCTTTCCATTTGGGAAGGATTACTTTTTGATGTTGTATCGGCCTGCTCTTCCACACCATGTGCTTTGAGGCTTTCTTCTGTCGCCGTGAGTCATATTGGAAATGTTACTTTTAAGTGATTATGAATTCACTTTCAGGTCAGACCTCATTCTTCTGTAAATGGTACAGCTGTGGACAGAGTTGGATATGTTATAAATGTTTGACCAATGAGTCCTTAACCTTAAAGTGAAAGCACAAATCAAAAGATAATCCTGGCAACTAAAGATTACACAAGAGCCCCTAGCAAGGTGCCCAGACATGCCAGGCACAAAACATGTGTTGGCTGCCTCTTCCTTCCCCTTCTCCTAGGTAAGCCTTTCCCGTACCTTGTTAAGTGGCTCTTAATTCTTGCTTAAGTGTCAATCTTTTTTCATGGAGAAGCTGATTTATCCAAGGTCATTGTCTAGTTCTGTCTTGGGGAATCTTGGACATGTCCTGTGATGTAGTTTCAATTTGTCAACACCTGTCTCATTCCTGTCATGAAATGCCCAACAAAGGTCACTTAAAGAAAGGCGGCTTTATTTTGGCTTGGGGTTTATGACAGAAGGGGAATGATGATGGCAGGAGCATGAGGCAGCTCATGCCAGTCACATCACATCTTTAGTCAGGAAGCACAGATGATAACACCCCACTTACATTTCCCTTTTTTATTTAGTTTGGGATAAAGACTGGTGCTACTCACGAGGGTAGGTCTTTCCAGTCCAGTTAAATCTTTCTGGCATGTCCAGGGGTTTGTCTGTGGTAGTGGCTCTAAATCCTGCTGAGCTGCCAGTCAGGACTGATGAATTATCACACCAAGATTAACCTATAGCAAGTGCTCATTCCGTGAATGTTAAGTGAATCCCAGGTGTTGATCACACTATCTTACCTGCTCGCAGAAATATAATGCTGCATGCTTGCTTGCACCGGTTCTAAGTAACCCCTCTACCCTTCGTATGAATATTTAAGTACAAGGGTCTTTTTTCATATGATATGGTGGGATGATTTTTTTCCATAAGACTTACATGTTTAGCTTTCTTAGGTGGCATAACTTTCTGCAAACGATATATTTATGACATCCAGATACTCCCTTTTAAAGCCAACTTGAGACAACTAGAAAGGATCGGTTCTCAGTAATAGTTCAAAATGCAAGGGGAAAGGGAAGTAGGGAAGTTGGGTAGGGACAAAGATGTAAAAGAGGATGCTCAAGGAGGTTGGGGCCAAAGGGAAGCATGTCTCCACCTCCCCAACTCCACATATAGCTGATAGCCTTAATTTAGTAGCCCTGGTTTTCCTTGATTCTCCACACCTCCAAAGTCTAGACATGAAACTATGAACAAAGATCACCCCAGAGTTATTAGTGGCGGAGGTGAGCCTGACTCACGACCAAAGAATAGTGCCTGTGTTTGCTGAGCCATTACAGCCGTCATGGGCAAACCGCCTACCTAGAGACCAAGTTGTTTTTTGGACTAAGGATAATTGTATTCAAAAGCTAGACAGAGCTAGGCATGCTGAGAAATGGGTGCCTCAAAGAGTGGATTGTGTTACCAAATAGCTCAGGAATGAATTCATCCTAGGTAGCAGTTTGGGTTTTGTGATTATTGTTGTAATTGCTTTTTCTCCTGTGGGTTTCTGAGAGCCTTTAGTGTGCCAAGATGGGTTACACAGTGTTTTCATGACGGCAGGTAGAAGCAGCAGCCCCAAAGAGTGCCATTGGGGTCTTGTTTACTGATCCAACCCAAAGCCCTTTAGTACTGGTAATTAGTAGGAGATCCCCTTTGCCCAAGGCTCATCAGTCCTGAGAGTTAGCAAGTTAAATAATCATGATGCCGTGTAGGAACTTTGCTTTTGAGTAAGGAGTCAGGTTTTTGTTTTTTTTTTTTTTGGGGGGGGGGCTCTTGTTTTTAGACTGGGCCATTTGTGATAGTATGTTTTATTGAAGCTGTGTCTACTGCCTCACTAAGAACTTAAATTAGGATTTGCAACCAAACTGACCTAACTCTATACAAGTACACGTTTGTAAATATACTCTAATTTCCAGGCTATAAATACTTGGTTTTCGTTTTGTTTTTGTTTTGTGAGACATGGTATCACACTGTAGCCCAGCGTCTGATGTTCCCTATGTAGCCTATAATGACCATGTACTCACAGCAATCCTCCTGCTTCCTCTTCCCGAGTGGGATTATGAACATGTGCCATGACACCTAGATTTGCTGTTGGTTTTGAGACGTTACTTGGGAAGCCTGTTCTGTTTGGTGCCTGGCAATTGTCAGTGTGATACATTTGAAAGTTAGCTTTCTGCAACATTTGTCCCAAAGCCTCTAAGCACTGCAGGGGGAAAGAGCACATGAAAAGCAAGCAAACCGATGCCTTCTTCTGTGGAATAGAATAACATGAGCAACCAGTAATGGTGTGACAGAGAAACTTGGTTCGACCAGATGCATCCTGGAGTCCTACCGAAGAGAAAGCCGTGTGTAGTTCAAGTGTAGGGACACACATACTACTCTGTAAGCTTGAGAAGTCTTCTTCCTTCCCTCACACTCACACTCTTCCAACTTCTAGTAGAAGCTATTTGCTTAACTAGATGTGGTGGTTAGAATAGAAATGGTCCCTAAAGATTCATGTGTGTGCCCGCTTGACCCATAGAAAATGGCACTATTAGGTATGGCCATGTTAGAGTAGGTGTGGCCTTATTGATGAAATGTGTCACCATGGAGGCAGGATTTGAGGTCACATATGCTCAAGCTAGGCCTAGTGTGGCACACAGTTTTCTTCTGCTGCCCAAGGATCAAGATGTAGAACTCTCAGCTTCATCTCCAGCACTATGTCTGCCTGCACGCTGACATGCTTCTTGGCAGGATGATAATGGACTGAACTTCTGAAACTGAAAGCCCCAATTCAATGTTGTCCTTGTAAGAGTTTCTGTGGTCCTACTGTTTCTTCACAGCAGTAGAAACCCCAACTAAGACATACAAAGGCTGTTCTTGGCTGTCAGCTTGATTATATCTGAAATGAATTCAGAAATGGAAGGCGCACTCCTGTGATCCAGATCTTGAGGCAGGACGACCGCATGCCTGTGATCCAGTTCTGAAGGCTGGATGACGCACATTTAATCTGGATCACAAGTTAGGAAGATACCTTTAATCTGGGTCATACCTTCTGCTAGAAGCCTATATAAGGACAACAGAAGGAAGATTCTGCTCTTTGCCTGCTTGCCCTTATCTTTCTAGCACATCCATCCATCACTGGCATTGGAGCCTACTTTGGGGTTTCAGCATGCACAGAAGACCAGCTGAGACATCCAGCCTTGTAGAACTGTAGATTCTTGAACTTTCCATTCACGGGTAGACATTAGTTGGACTGTAGCCTGTAAGTCATTCCAGTAAAATACCCATACATATACATATACATATGTAAACCACACACACACACACACACACACACACTCAAAGTTTTGTGACCTTTAAGAGCTCTGACTAATACAATAGAAAAAAAGTTAGGAGGAGAGAGGTGGGAAGGAATAAGGGAGGGAGGAAACAGAAAGAACAACAACCAAGCATCTTAGTGGTCTGGCTGCCTCACTTCCAGTAAATCTACTAGCCTGTGGGGGTGTGTGTCACCTCTGTGATGTGACATCTTTGTGGTTGGGATTCCCAGGGCAGGCGGGTGGGGTTCATACTTTCAGTTTAAAGAGTTAACCCCCACTATGTTTCTTGTCAACACTCACCTGAGGTTTCTGCATGGATGCATTCCATGGCCGCTACAGAAGTGATACCAGGCAGCCTCTCTCCTCTTGTCACGTGGCCTATAGCGCTTCTCAAAGAACCGAGACACAGTCAGAGGGTGAGCCTGTGCGGAGACTGTCGGCACAGCTGAGAAACTGAGGCTGGTAAGTGGGGGGTGGAGAAGAGAGAGAGAGCAGAGGGTCTTTGGAGAAGAGGTCACATAACTCTGGAAAACTATTTTCATTTTAGTCTTACCTCTGTGGTAAGTCCTTAAGTTTGAAAGATCAATCAGAAGAAAAAGCTTAAAGGAGAAAGTAAACTGTCATCCCAAATCTAAGCCAGAAGAGCCTCATGGTGAATATTTATCTTTTTTCTACAGTACAGAGAAATGAACAGGGAAATAACCCCGTAAGGCTGGGTTCAATAAAAGTCTGTATTCTAAAATGAAACGCGTTTTTAAAATATTTTACTTAACAAAAGGGGAAAGGATGGCTGATATTCTGTGAAGTAACTTTTTATTGTTGGACTCAGTTCTTGTAGGTTTAGAAAGAATAGAAGCCACCTAGATGGTGGGAGGCTGGATGGTCCGAGTACCTCGGGATGGCGTCTTTTTTTTTTTTTTTTTTGCTTGTTTCGTTTTAATTAATGCTGTTAGGATTTAATGGCTTTCCGATGTCTGTGACTCTAATCAATGCACTGTTAACCACTGTCCTTTTTACCGTGGTGTATTATTTTAATAAGAGATGTTTGGTGGATTTAATTCTTTTTGAAACAATTTTGGGTGTGTTACTCCCTGAGTTTGTTTGTGAATTCTTTGTTTTTGAGGATTGTCACTCATGTTTGTGAGTTTAGTGTTGAGGGTGGAACCCACAGGCTCCTGGTCAAGTACTCTTCAGATACACCAGAAGAGAGCATTGGATCCCGTTACAAGGAGATGTGAGCCACCATGTGGATGCTGGGAATTGAACTCAGGACCTCTGGAAGAGCAATCTTAACCTCTGAGCCATCTCTCTAGCCCCCTATTGTTTGTATTTTGAAAGACAACTTTTTTAATGCCAAATTGTCTTCTAAAGACATTTTATACTGTTATTTCTAGGGGTCCTGTTTTAAATGGGATTTTTTTTTTTTTTAAAGACAGCCTCATGTATTCTAGGTTGGTATTGATAAGGGTGACTTTGAAACTCTGATCCTGGTGTTTCCACTTCCTGAAGAGTGTTAGGGTTGCAGACATGGGTCAAAATGCCTGGTCTGGACTGGAATATGTATGTCGTGGGTAGAGCAAACCCAGGACACTGTGCAGGGGTGCTAAGCCCTCTACGAACTGAGCTACATCACTAGTCCATTGAATGGGAAGACATTTAAGAATCAATTAGTAGTGGAGTATGGATTTGAGCAGTGGCTAAAACTGAATTACAAATTAGCCATCAATTATGGATAAATCTGAGTGTTGGGAAACTGGCTGCTTTCTAGGTGAATTTCTCACATGTTTGCTGCATGGGATGGTCATGCCTGTTGGGTAGTTTTATGAATGTCCAGGTTTCTGTGACATGCCTGGGGGAGGGTCCGTTCTTGTCTGGTTCCTGGCCTTTCCTTTTCTCTTTTGTGAAGAGTCACTCTTGGCTGGCCAGGGGGGCTGTTTGTTGCCATCTGAAGATAATGGAAAGGAGTAAATAGTTTCAGACACCTACAAATTGGCAGCTGGTAATATTGTTTCAACTGACGTTTTTGTTGTTGTCCTTGTTCTGGAAGACAGTCTTTCACCTAGTATCACCAGCTGTTGTGTTAATAATGAACAGTGTTTAGAGAGAGCACTTGTGAACTCCATGCCTTTTTTTGGGTAAGTTTTTTTGGGGTTGATTGCTATAAATCCCTTGCTGCCACCTGGAAAACAAGTATCCTGTTTCTTTCATTTTAACTACATAGTAAAAGTAGATGCTGGAGCAGCTTGCTTGGATATGAGTTAACACTTGAAGATGCAGCCGTGTAGTTGGCTATGACTCAGTGGTATGACTCAGTGGTACTCAGCCATTGGCTGTGTCAGAGGGAGAGGGGTGTAAGTGTGCAGAGGTGTCCTTGTGCTCTCATTTGTACTAACAAAACAGGGAGGGGGTAAGTGACTTAGAGTGGTATGTTCTAACACTGTCTGAGATGATTTTAAATTAAATTAAATGTACATTTAGCTTATTACAGAGATAGGCCCTCTATCCAGTTTTCCAGTGGATTGCCAGCATCAGTAGCCCTGATCCGCATATATAGGGCTCCCTCTTCCTTGACCCTTTGGTGTTGTCTTTGTTCTGATGAGTGGCTCTACAGCAACTTCCTCCTTCCCCTGGTTTTAGTTGTTCACCCAGGTGACACTAGGAAGTTGCTTTCCCTGTGACCCCATTGACAGGCACCCTCTGGTTTTAGGGCCTTCATAAAGCCCTAAAAGGTATCCTGGGAGGGGGTGGGACAGGATCATTGCAGTACAAGATTTACTTGATCACCTCCTGCTACATGTTTACATGTTTTTACCAAAGTCTGGAATGGGCATTTCCATTGCCATTCACAATAAGTTTGCTCTTTACAATTCTTTAAATGCATCCATCACTTAGAACTTCTGCCTCGGCTTCCTGTTTCCCAGTGGCACTATGTCCTTGATGGGAAGGGAAGAACTGGATTCTTTTCTTCGTTGTCCCCTAACTGACTGACCCTGATGTCTTAGACTTGCCAGTTGAGAATGCTCAGAAGCTGGGATAAACTAATGTGAAGTGTCACCATGTAACTAACACCTGGGGGACGCTGAGATCTAGTCAAAAGGTAGACATCTACCTAGACATTGTGCCTAGTCTTAAATTTCAAGGCCACACTGTGGTCTGCCAATCACTACCATCACATGCTCTGTTTGATCAGCCAATAGGCCCATGTGCTAGACTGTATCTGCTTCACCTAAAGGACTTGCATTAGGCAAAGGTGAGGTCTGTGGTTGATGGCTGAGGAGCTCTCCTCTGAATTTGCCCCCTGAAGGCAGAATTCAGATATCCTCACAGTGTCTACTTTCTAGCCTAGAGGGCTGCCAGGGATGCAGGTTAGTTGGTGTTGTGTAATAACCATCCCAAAGCTTTGGCAAAGCTAACTCTCCAAACAAAGTGTTTTATTTGGGCATTACTAAGACTTAGAATTGCAACCATCAACATATGGAGAGGTCAGGGTGGCCTCTGGCATGTCTAGGGAACAAGGACAAGATTACAGGATACTACAATTTGACTGTAGTCCCTCACAGGCGTATGCAGAATACAGTTAGTCCCTAGCAATGGCACCACTTTGTAAAGTTGTGGAGCTTTTAGGAGGTGGGGCCTAGCAGGTCCATTGGGCTTGGGCCACGAGAGTTATAGCTGATCCTGATTTCCTCTTTGCTGCTCGCTGAGCTGAGTCTCTGAGATGTGAGCAGACATCAGCCTCAGACTCCCACCACTATGGACCCAGCCACTTAAGCTTCTGTGCATTCCCTGCTTTGGTATAAGTATCCATCTCAAACTGTGCATCAGAATAACTCCTTCTGTCTTTAAGGTGCTTCTTGTCAGGTGTTTAGGAAAAGTAACAATTCTAGGAGTCTTATTAGGGACAGATAAATCTGAGTATAGTAATTTGAAAAGAAGCTCATATGTATTTTCTGAGTCCGAGGCTCTCCCTGCCTGGCTTGTTAGTATATAACACTTGTTTTATAAAAACAGTCAGTATATAACCCTTGTTTTAAGGTCACAATTCACAGTTCATTACCAGCTGCTAAGAGAACAGGGTCGTTTTGGAAGACTGATTCCATTATGTAGCCCAGGCTGGTCTCAGCCTCCCTAATGCTGGGATTGCAGACATGCACTGTGACTCAGATAGAGCCGAGTATGGTGGTAAATACCTGTGACCTAACCTATGGGTAGAAGAAGGATTGTTGGTTCAAGGCCAGCCTGGGTTAGGTACATAATGAGGCTCTAGCTCAAGCAAGACATACCCCCAGTTTGTTGTGTTGGGTTAGGGAAGCAGGGCAGTTCCTGTAGCAGTTGTAGGCAATTCATTTTATCCGTGGCCCATTAGTACTGGTTTGGATGGGTACATACATTCAGTTCCCACAGGTTGGCAAGCTCCAAGAGTGATCAAGTTTACTTAGCCCAGTTCTGTAGATGGCAGGACTCTGAGAAGGGCAGTGTCAGCTGGGTCTGTGAGTAGGCTAGGGACTGTAATCTTTTGAAGACTTGCTCGTTCACACATGTTCACGTGTGCGTGTGTATGTTGACATGTGATGCTGGCGTGAGTTGGGCCTTTGTATTGGTTAGCCTGAACATGGTGACTGGAATCAGAAGCGTGCCCTATGGTCTCATGCTTTGCCTGCTTGGTCCTTAGCTTGTGTTACGAAGAGTGAAGTTCCTGTAGGAGTTGTGGTCTGGAGTAGGATGTGGAAAGTATATCTGAGTGTGATTTCCATTCCCTTCCTGCCCTTATTGCTTTGTGTGTTATGGACAGTGGCTTCCGCCGCTGTTCTTTTCCCACTAGGATAGGCAGAAATCATGGAGCCAAATCAATGCTGTCCCGTTTAGTCCCCCACCCTACTCTAGAAGGAGATACTTGGGAACAAAGAGGGAACAGAACTAGTACAGGGACCAAGTTGAAGGGTGAGCAGCGTGCTCTGATATGGCAGCTGTGTGGCCATTTCTAACATCGTCCTGGAAGTCACAGGTAACACTCCTGCTTTTCTAGAGCATAGGGAGCAGGGAGACGTCGAATGAGTGAGGTGACATTTTCCTGACGTCATCAGCACGTGGGAGGCAGATGGATTGTAGGGTCCAGGCTAGCCTGGATTACACAGTAATCTCAAACCAAACCAAGCCACAGTGTGTTTTGGTTGTCATCCAACAACTCTCTAACTACTAAGCCTCTGTATTGATTGTTGACATTTTAGACACAGTGAAAGGGAGTGAGAGAGCCTGGGTCTCGCAGAAGTCCTGCACACGTCACCGTCACCATGTGAACAGAGTAACAATGGCATAGCCTACCCTGGAAACAGAGGTGATTCTAGACTTCTCATAACTTTCTGGCTCTTATCGGCCAGAATCCACCCCAGGGTTTTCTTTTGCTTTGTTCTGTCTTTTCCTTCTGTTTCTACTTCCGGTCCCTTCTTTTTTCCAGCTTGAACACTTTTTAAAGCGACTCCTGTTCATTTCTTCACAGCCATCCTCCTGCAAAGTGTAAAACTTGCTATGTGGCTTTTTATCCCCCGTTCAGAAAAGTTGTGTTCCCCTCACAAGGTATTGCTAATTATTGCCCTAGTGATCTCGCTCAGTACATCCGCAGTGCGACTCAGGAGCTTCATTTTACAGAGCTTGCTTCGAGCTTAAGTCTCAGTCAGGTGGCTCACAAACTTGAGGTGTGTGTATCAGATACATGACTCGCTGGAGTGTCTAGTTTCTTGTCTGGGCTCCTGGTTAATGTATTTATAGAGGGTTAGTCATTGAGGTTTTTTCTTCAACATTTATTTCAAAAAAGATAAGTACATTTTCATTGGAGATGGAGAAGTTTTTAAAAATGCATTTGCATTCTACGTAGCAACTCTCGCTTGATAGTCTTTTAAGTTAAATAATAAAAACGGAGCGTGAAGTAGCCAATTGTTAAAACTCTATCCTGTTTCCCCCAAAGCAGTCATCAGTTAAGGGAGGGTAACGACACCCACGGAGAGTGTTCAAACCACTGGGTGCTATTTTAGGTTCTTGGGTGCTGCTCTCTCTCCTTAACCTTCAAACTGCTAAGTCACATCCTGCTTTGCATTTTAATTTGCCATAAATTAGATGCCACAGCATACGTCTGGCATTAGGCGCACAAGTGAAATTAAACACTCCCCCCCCCCACCCACACACACACACACACACACACACACACACGAGAAGAGAAGGTAGCCCTTTGTGTAAACCTATCTGTCTTTGTGGAAGACCACGTGAGCCTGTAGCTCAACCCCCTGGAAACCTCAGAAACAGCTAGGGAGCTTGTCAAGCTCCTTTTGCCCTCGGCCCCAGAGGATCTGGAGGAATTAGTATCAAGTAGGGTCGGACGTGGGGGTTTTGTAACTTATCATGGTAACCCTGTTCTGAAGTTAAGATTGAGAAATGTCACAGGGAGCTGCCATCTTGGTCCAGCTCCCTTCTTTGCAGGGCACTTTTTTTTTCTGTTTAGCTAGGCCCCGCCCCATCTTCTAGACTCCACCCAGCACACCTGCCAGCCGCCCTTTAGCAGCTTGGTTCCATCGTGGGATTGAGCTCACATTACTTAGTCTCCTTTGCCACAGGCTGAGACCAGCAGCCTGCCCAGAGCAGGTACTTTCCAGATGCACAATAATGAAGTTCTTCCAGCGTGGTTGCTCTTTTGTATGTCTGTCTTTCACTGTGGCACACATTATTATTCCATGTTGCCTCATAAATGTCTTTTTTTTTGTTTGTTTGTGTGTGTGTGTGCATGTTGTGTGTCTCTGTGTTTTTTGTTTATGTGTGTGTGTATGTGTGTGTGTGTTGTGTGTCTCTGTGTGTGCAGGTGCATGTAAAGAGAAGAGTTGAGTATCTTCCTAAAGCACTCCATACCACTGTCTTGAGACAGAGTCTCGCACTGAACTTGGATTCGCAAGACCCAGAGATCCTTCTGTCTCCCTTCCCAACACTGGGCTTACCGACGTGTGGTGCTATGCCCAATTCTTAACATGGGTGCCGGAAACCAGGCTGAAACATTTTCCCATGGAGTCAGCTTTACCTATGTTGGTATCTCCCTGATTCTTGTTTTTGTTTTTTTGAGATAGTCTCATTGGGAAGCCCAGCATGGCTTCAGACTAGCCATCCTCCAGGGATATCTTTCAGAAGGCTGAGCTTACAGGTTGTGCCATCCCACCTAACTTCATGAATGTTTCCTTTGAGATATGGAGAAATCAGTAATAATAACCAAGAAAAACGGCAGGAGGAAGAAGAGACTGGGCCACACTCGACTTTCCATGTAGTCAGTAGAGTTACGGACATTCAACCCAGAAACGCTGGTTCTCCAACCAGAATATTGAGTCACCCTGATCTGTTCTGGCTCTTGGGACCACATGGGTGATCAAGTGGCAAGAAGGGTGCTAGTTGATTGGAGAAATGGCTCTCCACTGTTTTCTAAGGATTGGATCTCTCCTGTCGGCCCCATTCGGAAAATATGAGATTATTTCAGGCAAGCCTGATACCCACCTGGAACTTGAAAACCCTCCTCGTTCAAACAACAAGGAAGATCCTTTTTTTTTTTTTTTTTTTTTTTTTTTAAGAAGGAAGATAAGATTCTTATCCCCAGGACATCCTTTTTCTTTCCTAGAAGTCAGTCAGGAAGGAAGTGGCTACCACTTCAAACTGAGGGCCACAGAGGTAACCCAAGAAACCTAGATTCAAGGCAATTTTTATCTTTATAGGGCTGACATCATGTACGCTAAATCCTTGAGACTCAAAGCATAAGTGGCTTTATTAATACGTTTGAATTCTGTTTCTTTCATTAACTGTCCAAATACAGTTACCTCTATGCTGGGATGGTGACCAGAAACAATGGCTCTCATTTCTAGTCCTAGTTCTGTGTCCTGGTAGGAAACTGATGGACCAGAGGCACAGAGTGATGTTTCTACCATCAGGGGAGAGTAGACTGTGGCGTGGAAGCTGCTCTGGAGGGGGCCCATACGGGTTGACAGGCAGTTAGAATCATGGGGCAAGTGCGTTTGCTGAGAGATCTGCTAACTGGATCAAGAGAGTTGGGTGGAAGATTGGTAAGAAGGAATAGAAGAACATTAAGACGTCGTTGAGTGGAGAATGGGAGTATGAGGAAGTTTAGGAGGGGCTGCAGATGGCCTGAGACGCAGCAGGACTGGGGCAGGGCATCCCTAGGCAGATGGAGATGGAGTGTAATTAATGGATGCCAAATGCCTTGCCGGAAGTAGGGCTGATGGCTAATTCCCCACCACAGGCTTTACGTTCCTCATTCCCAACAGACTCTTAACTTCTTCCTTTAGTGACTGTCTTAAGCCTAAGAAAATGATGCATGGGCTGTCTCCCTGTGTTTCCTTCCATCCCAACAAAGAATAAAGTGGCAGGGAGAGATGAGGAACTAAAGTATGCCTTAGGCAAGGCTAGAGCTCTACAGACATTTTAATAGGTCTGTAGGTGGGATGCATAAAAAGGAAGACACGTTTACGAGGTTCTCTAATGCAGAGTGTGTCCCAAATGAGGTCAATGAATCGGAAGTGGGGCATCTGCCTGTGGGAATACATGTCATCACCTGGAGGATGTGGTCCTGGCCTAACAACTCTTGCTACCGATCTTTGGACATGACTTTTCTACGGAGTGCAAAGACAGAATGCAATGCATTTGGGATGTATTCTGTGGAGGTATGATGAGATGTGGGGGAAGGGGGTTCCTCTGGCAGGCCCATATTGAGGCATCCCTTCCCCCTGAGGGACCAGCCACAAGACAGTATAGTATAGAGTAGAGTTTATTCAGGGCATGGGAAGGGGAGTTAAGAGGATAGTAGGGGCAGAGAAAGGCACACACACACACACACACACACACACACACACACACACACACACACACACAGAGGGAGAAAGAGACAGACAGACAGAGAGGGAAAGAGAGAAGTAGAGAGGCTGTCCATGAGCACATGGGGAGAGAATGGGGGCAGGAAGGCAAGAGCAAAAGAGAAGCAAGAGAAAGAGGATGGGGCAATCAGCCCTTATATAGTTAGTGTCAGACATACCTGGCTGTTGCCAGGTAAATGTGGGGCGGAGCTTAGACAGAATGCTAGCAGTCTGTAAGTGGATGCCTCCCAGCCTCTAGCAATCATGATGCAGAGAGTGACTCCAACTATAGGAAACATGACTAATACTTCCATAGTCCAGAAGTAAAGCTGGAATCCAAAAGAGAAGTCAGGCTGTTTGAGGATGGGAAGAGGTGGAGGAAAGACTTCATGGAGAAGGTAGCGTTCAAGGAGGACGGAGGACATTTCTGCAGATGATGGAGACAAAATGGGTGAGGAGGGTTTCCATGAAGACAGATGACTGAGGAGAAAGGGGTGTCACTGTGGGAGGGTGGGGTGCCCTGAGCTTTTATGAGTGTGAGAGTTTGGAGATGGAGTTTGTTAGTAGCAGCTAAAATATAGTTGACTGGCATCTGCCAAGGATCATGCTGAGTGTTTCAGTCGTCATGGAACCCAAAGATGCTTTTCTAGCATCAGCACCTGTTGTCAGGTGAGAGAGAAAACAACCCACACATTTAGTAATGTGCATCAATTGGCAGAGAGCAGGAGTCCGAGAACATTAGTACAGCAGTGTCTCGGCAGGTTTCACCTGCTGGCTTTGCAACGTCTACTTACCCTCTGCAGCGTGGGGATAGGGAACAGGAGAGAAAGCCTAGACAGTGAATAGGTCACAGGACTATGAAGCAGTGAGAGAAAAGGTTGAGCTAATTGCATAGCGTTATGGGGGTCCAAAATGGATCCAGCGTTTTGAGAATAAAAGAATGTAAAGTCTGTTGGGAGTGACAAGCATCAGGAAAGCCACACTTGGTGGGATCTGGGGATCTGGGAGGAGTCTATTTGGAAGAAGACTGGTGGATGGTTGGAAAATCAGGGAGTTACTAGGAGCCTTGATGCTGGAGGAATCAGTACAGGGCCACTCAGCTGGCTGGAGGGAGGGGAACGAACCTCGTGTTAACTGCCTTACTGAAACTCTGGGAGCAGGTAAGATCACCAAGAGTAGAATCGTCTAGGAAGAATGCATGAGGACAAGACTTCCATAGATGCCTGTGGGAGCCCTTGTACTTCCATGAGTACTTGCGTACAATAGCTACGGTGTAGAAACAACCTAAGGCCCAGGGACCAGTGAATGCATCAAGAACACGGTGCCAGCGTGTGGCCCATCATACAAACAGAACAGTCCTATTGCAGACAAAAGCATGAATCATGTGTTAAGTGTAATTGGCCAGTTGCAGAAAGAACACTGGGCAAACCTCAATTACGTAAGCTGTCTGAAATAGCCACATGCAGAGAAGCAGCCATGGGAGGAGGGAGAGAGCCGGACATCACTCTGCTGGTTTCAGGGTTGTGTTTTTGCAAGGTAAGTTCTGGAGATGTGGTGTGCAACCACCTGCCTGCAGTTAACAAGCTTGCACGGTACACCCCAAGGCTGCTAATTTCACATTAAGTATTCAGACCACAATAAAAGTAAACACACAAACGCATTAGATGTTATACATACAAATATGGGTATAAGAGGAACCTGAAAACACAGTCCCCTGCACATGACCTGGGAAAACCCCAGGCTTGTTGCACAAGCATGCTAGAATCATGTCTGCAGAGCTCAGGTTTGCAGGGAGCTGGGCTTGTAAGAGAAGCTGGAAAGCTCCAGGGCACAAGCAAAAGAAGCTTCTGGGTTTGGTTCTTTTCGTCACAAATCAGGTTGTTCCAATGTCCCTCTTCATCCATCTTTTTGCTAAGAGCTAACTGGACAGCACAGGCTGAACATGGGGAACATCACCCACAGTGGAGAGGCAGCTGAGTCAAGGGATCCGGGGTGGTTTGACCCCAGTACATAGCAGAAGACAGATTCCCTCAGTCTTCTTGGGAGTTGTATGGAGAACTATTGGATATAGTGATGGAGATTGGTACCAGATACCTGGCATGGGTGGCCTTGGGGAAGACTGTTAGAGAAAGGGACTATCTGAAAACTCTAGACTGATTCTCAACCCTGACTATGCACTGAACTCTAGTCCAGAATTTATAAGAAGATACTTCTACCTCATCTTCATTCTGTGACTCAAGCTCTCACAGACACTGACTGGTATCTACGGGTGAATCCTAACTCTGTACAGGGATCTGTCCACCCATGCTGAAATGCTCTTATGACTATCATCCAGCAGACCAACGGCCCACTTTTTAGAAAGGAAACAGTTTGGGTTCTGCTTAAGATGCACACAGTCACCCTAGATTCCTCTCATGGTATCATCAGAACAGCACAGTGCACTATTTTTATTTCTTCAGACTTAAATCTGAGGGTTGGAGCGGGAGACCTGTCCCAGAACCAGGAAGGAAACATTTCCCAGTACCTTAGAAGTGGCTGATGTGGTGCTTTGAATAAGAATGGGCCCCTATAGGCTACTATATGTGAATACTTAGTCATCAGGGAGTGACACTATTTGAGAAGGGTTAGAAGGTGTGGCCTTGTTAGAAAGGAAGTGTGCCATTGAGGTGGCCCTTTTTTTTATTTGTTTGTTTGTCTGTTTATTTTGAGGTAGCCACCCTGGCCTATCTGTGTTTTTGTTTTCTAGGGAGTAGCACACAAAATCTTGCCTCATGTTTTAGAGTAGGAATGGGGATTAAAAACATGTGGATCCGATATTTGCTACCCACTGCTTAAAGAATGGGTAAACAGCCAGCTAGAATATGACTTGGAACAGTGGTCAGGGTCTCCTCCAGACCCCCACGAAATAAATACCAGAGACTTTGGATTCTATGCTGAGGATAAAGTATTAATCTATGCAAACGGCACCTCCATTTGTGTATCAAAATCACCTGAAGAACAGGTTGGAACAGGCCCCTGAGCTCTCCCCTCTTTTGAGATTCTGTAATCTGTGTTGGAGTCTGGTACTGTCCATCTTAAATAAGTTCCAAAGTGAGGCTGATACTGCTTGTCCTTGGACCAGCCTTTGTAAAAGCTCAAGTCTGGTAGAACACAGGAATGTCTGCCATTTCCCAGCCGCAGATAGAAGTACTGGTCTAGAGTAAGAGGAGGATTGAAGATTCTAGATACCCGTCTCAAACAGTGCTCACACAATGGCTATCACTCACAGAGTTATCCAAATGCAGGTTAGCATTCACACAATAGAATTTAATAGCAATGACCGTAAGAAAATGGTCACATCTGGGATGTTAGTTAAAGGAGATAAATGAGTCTTGTTCAGGAAAAATGAGCCCAGCTCCTCAGCATTTTCTATGACTTGCCCATCCTAATAAAGACAATGGAGTCAGAGAGAGATTTGATTGTCTCTAAAGTCAAGGCCCAAAGCCGAATTAATAATTGCAATAGTGGTGCATGCCTCGAATTGTACACTTAGAGGTAGAAGCAGGAGGATTGAGTTTCAGGACAGTCTTGGCTATAAACGGTGACCCTGTTCTGAGAAATAAACAAGCATGCAAATGAATAAGCAACAGGAACAGTTTCGGTGTGCTCAAGGCAGAGAAGTGACTGTAGCCCCTTCTGTTCTTTGTGTTCTGTGTTTTCTCTGGAATACACCTGGACCTTGTCTTTTAGTAGCACAAAGAGATGAGAATTCCACACTTATACTTGTAAGGGCTAGAGATGACCCAGGAAAAACGAATGACTAACAAAGATGTGGCTGCATAAAGACTGGAGATATACCTCAGTGGTTAAGAGCACTCAGTGCTCTTTCAGAAGACCAGGGTTCAATTCCCAGCACCCACCTAGGCCATCTCACAACTGCCTGTAACTCCTGTTCCAAGAGTTCCGACACCTTCTTCTGACCTCCACGAGCATCTGCATGTGTGCATTCAGGCACTCACATACACACATATCCAAAAGATGTGGCTGTGTGTGTGCTGCAGGTGGGAGGTCAAAGTGATAGCCTGTCTGGTGTAGGTCATGGTGGGAAGGTAGTTAATCTTCTCCTCTCTAGTTACATAGAGGAAATTAGAAGCTGTGTATGGAAGTTACAATGAGATCATTTCACTTCTAAGCAATGGGCAACTGTAGTCTAGCAAATAAGACAGAATGTCCTTCCTGTCATGGGGGGTGGTGAACAGTGCTAGTGTGCAGGTCTTGTAGAAACAATGCTTGCTTTGAGTGAGAAGTCTCCCCTGGATTCTGTGAGTGACTGGTGGTGGCCTTGTACTTTTTGTTTAGCCAACAGGCAAATGAACGCTTCAGGCACAGACTTGGGTACCACTGCCAAGCACTGGGCCCCGTTCCACAGCTGCGCCCATGGGCCTTGCCAACATGGCTTCTGAAGGACCAGGAAGGGGCAGGGGATAGAAATGCCATTCTGTTTGGATATGCCAGGTGGATAAATACTTTGGATAAGTAGACTCTTGACCTTTGTCTTCCCTGGAGGGAAAGACTATGGCAAAACATGTCTGCCAGGAGCTGCCCTTTGGGTACCAGAGTGTAGATTTGTTTTGACTCTGAGCTTTGGTGCTTCACCCCAGGGACAGTCAGACATTGTTGTGCCTGCTAGACCTATGGTCAGATGGTTCTGAAGATCAGCAAGCACTTCATGTGAGGTTCAGGCCAAATATTAAAAGCAAATCAAACCTGCTTCTAGAAACTTCTGATCCTAAATTTCTGTTCTAAAGCATTTTAGGTCACACCACCAAATCCCTACTTCTGATTGAATGATGTGTCTGAAGTAGAGGTATTTTGAGATGTTCTCTGAAAGTCCCATATTTGTATCAGAATAGTTTTTTTTTTTTTAAACCATAACATAGAAGTGGGTACCCTGTTAGGGGTTTCTGGTACCAATTCAGGGCATAATTTATCTGCTTTACTCAGATACTGTAAATTAGCTAGAAATGTATGTCTTCCGGTCTTCATGAGAGCTGTTTCCAACTGTACAAAGAAAACCTGTTTTTCAAGCCAAACCTGGCCAAGTACCTGAGTGCAGACCCCAGCCCCACTGACAGCTGACCAGGTAAGTAGCTGGGTTAAATGCTACTGTTTCCTATTTCTCCTAATTGAGATTGTTAACCTAGTATGCGTGTGCGTATGTGGTGTGGAGGGATGGGGGTTGTATTGCACATGTAGAGGCCAGAGGTTGAGGTTGGGGGACTTCCCTAACCATCCCCAACCTTAGTTTCTAAAACAAGGTCTCTCACTGCATGTGTAGCTTGCTTAATTCAGGTAGACTACCTGCCCAATAGCCATGGGGTTCCACCCGTCTCTATCTCCTAGTACTGGGATTGCACGCCTGCGCCACCTCACCTAGCTTTTATGTGGGTGGTGGAGATCTGAACTCATGTTTTTCTGCTTGTGTAACAAGTGCATTATGGCCTGAGCCATCTGCTGCACCCTTATTGCTCTTTTGGGAACAGCCAGTGTTTCTGTCTTCTAGAGGAAGCAGGTTGCTTTAACGGTCTACAAATAGTCTGTCCTCAACAGTGTGTGCATTTGGGGAAATGATAACTGTTGCAAAGTTCTTTAGTTTCTTTGCAGTGAAAGAGTCACAGAGGCCTTAGGCTTCAGGAGTCAGGAGAGAAGGGGCAGGACTCAGCTCTGTCAAATCTATCCAAACCAGACACCTCAACCCCATTTTCTCAACTGAGAGGTACTGAGAACTGAGACAGCGCTATTTCCTGTCTACACAGGAAACACTCTCTAACAAAACAAAAGACATTGACTGTATTCTTTAAGGGACGGTTCGAAGTAGGCCAGCATCAGTTCAAACCAGGCCTGGATCCCTCCAAGGCCTGTGCCCACTGTGGTGTGCTGGCCTTCCTCCTTTCCTTCCCGGACAACAGCTGCCTTTTTATATGAAGATTAAAAAAAAAAATGTTTCTTAGGCTCATCTTGGAGATATGTTGGTCTTTATTCTTATCTATTTAAGCATTTTTCAGAAGATTTATTTATTCTATGTTTACGAACATTTTGCCTGAGTGTAGTCTCACACTGAAATCAGAACTGAAGTTACAGGTGGTTTTTTTTTTTCACCAGCTTGATCTGAGCTTTCTAAAGAAGCTGGGCAGTGGTAAGGAAGGCCTCGGTCTAGCTCTGAGGCCTGGTGGAGTAATTGCACTGGGCTCTGTACATTGGCTTTTCACTTTGGATGGCTCCAGGATTTAGAAGGAGAGAGTTATGCGTCCCCTCCTTCTTCACTTGGTGATAGGCTGACTTGAAAGAATGCAGGTCTGACATTGAATTCTGTCATAGATCAAACACTTGTAATAGGCCGGTGCACAAAGGCATTCCAAATCTGTGAAGCCCCGCCAGCATACCACAAGAATTAGGAGAGATTTCTGAATGCCACCTCTTTACAGGAGCATTATCCGCAGGAGATCCCAGAGCTTCTGGGAGCTGCAGAACGTTCTGTTCCTCAAGCTTGGTGGTAGTTCTGCATTTGCCTAAGTACAGTTCTATATGTACTCTTAAGATTGGTGCACTTTACTGGAAAAGCCGCAGTGAAAGAAAAATGGGTATAAATGACCATTCTGTGTATAACAGGGAAGTTATTAGATTTTGTTCAGATCAGCATGTTCCTTGGGTTAGATAAGGTTTTTTTTTTTTTTTTTTTTTCCAATCCAAAGGTTACTAAGTGTGAGGTGGGGACACCCGAATGTCTTTCATGGGTCAGTCCTCATCTAAGCATCTCAGAGATCCCTGAATCAGCAAGGTGGGCTCCTGGTCCCACCTGCCTCCTGAAGAATTTATCATTATGGCTTTCGTAGGTCAATACAATCAAGTAAATTTTTACTCAAAGTAAAAGATGTCCATTAGTTGAGGCCAAGCCCTTCCTTAGAGTGGGCTCATTCCAACCCTGTGGAGTCCTTGAGATTGGATGTAGTTCTTCCCTCTGAAGGTCCTAGCTTAGCCATGCAGAGTCCTGAGAGTGAATGAGGTAGTTGTCCCTCATACGGTGCCCCCCCCCCCCCCCCCCGTGAGTGGTGCTGGGATCTGTAGTCTTAAAGCACTGCTCCTTTATTCTTTGCTCTGAGAAGTAAACACAACCTTTGTCTAGATTGAACTTCATTTGTCTTTTACAGGGCAGCAAATCCTGGGGAGCAAAATAGCAGAATTTCCACGGCTCAAATTCCCAGGCCGATTTAGTATGGGTATGGGAGGAAACGGGGTGGGGGTGGGGAAGGCGGGTGTGGTGTGTGCTGGCTGAATGCCAATCCCATAATTTTATTCCACTAAAAAGCCTTTGCCTACTGATTAGTTCCCTCCAAAGTGAGATTGTGAGCCAAGAGATAAAAGTGACCTCTTTCATCGGTTGCCTGGGTTGGGGTCTGGGCTTCTCCTTCGGCAGGATTTTATAATTCCCATGACTCACTTTATTGCCCAAGGTTCTGTCTCTCCTCCACATTTCACACACACCTTTCCTCCCATGCCCTCCTTTATCAGAACCTTTGGCTTAGAAAAACAGAACCTGGCACACATGACAGAAATCCTTTGTTAGTACTCCTAGTCTACTGTGGACATGTTGCCGTAGTGATGGGTGCACACACACACACACACACACACACACACACACACATACTTGCTCAGTTATTGAGAGTTTCATTGGTTTCTTTTTTCCCCCCTTTCTTAGACAACAGTCAACACTGTTAACTAAACAAACTATTAGTGTCTTTGCAGCTTTTCTTGGCACTTTTTAGCTAGTTTAATTTGCGTCTGATTCAGCTATACTTAGTCATGCCCTGTAAGCACAGCTAACTTTATAAAGAGCCAGGGTGGTTTGCTTTCAGGCTTATTCATTGTTAGAGCCAACTTGTAATGATTCCAGAGATTGAGGACATGCTAGAGTAACATGGGCTGTTAGTTTCTTCTCTGTCGCTGTGATAAAACACCTCAACAAAGTCAGCTTATAGATGGGAAGCTTTTATGGACTTATGGGTCCAGAGGGATGAGTCTGAGGGAGTGCAGGCATGGCCTAAGGAACCGGAAGCCGAGGGCTCACAGTCTTTCTTCACAAGCACAAAAGCAAAGAGGGAAGGTTTGAAGCTCTCTAAGCCCACGCCCACCGACACATTCCCTTCAATAAAGCCACATATCCTAAGTCTCCAAAACTAGGGGCACCAGTACAGACCACATGTTCACAAACATGAACCTTGGCATGGAACTGGCAGCCTCTGGGCAGGCGGGCCGGGGAATGGGGCAGTGGGGGTGGGAATTGACTTCTGTGGCTATCGGTCCCTTCATTTGGCTTCTGAGATGCAGATATTTCCTTCACTGCATTGCTTTGATTTTTAGCTTACAGCTTTAATATAATCATATTTTAGAGAACAAAATGCCAGAAAGACATTATAACACTTCTGTATTTAATAACTGATCCCATTTGATGCCTTATCTGACTAGTTGGTGTCAGGACAATTATGTAGCAGTCTTTTTTAAAAATTAAACTGTGTGAACACCCTGAGTGGGTTGGGTGGGTTGCAGACTTAATTGAACTTAGTGTGTTTAGTGAGGCCCTGGCTTTCTGCAGACCAAGCCAGGCACATCTATTGCCCTTAACCCAGGCAGGGCTGGGGAGGAAGATAGTGCTTCCTGGGACTTCTCTGTGCAGTGTGAGGGGTTGTTTCTCAGTGTAAGACTCGATATAGCTGCAGAACTAACAGCTAGTGGCCTCAATAGCTACTTGGAAACAGGGGAGCAGGGGAGAGGGGTGACCATCCAGGCCCCAGTATGTATTTTTCCCCCACAGTACATACTTTGCACCTGGCCTCTGATACTTCAGAGTGATGTAATAGCTCTTACTGCTGCACCTGGCCACAGGATTCGGGACACACCTATTTCCAGCTCCATGTTTAAAGAGCTAAGAGAGTGTAAACTATCTTGCTATCTGTGTGATCTGGCTAGAGTACTAACTTACTAGAAGCTTTCTGGTCTTCTTTGTAAAACAGAGATAATACCCTGCCATCGGACTGCTAAAGAACGAGACAGTATTTGTGGGAACCTTTATGGAAATCGCTGTTGTAGTGTTTGGCAGAGATTCATGTACCCTCCCCACTGATCACTGTTTTAATTACTACTGTGCCACCAGATGTGGGAAATCCTGTTGTCCCCACCCCCACATCTCCTCCAGTTTTTGTTACCTCGAATTACGGCTGCCTTTAGAAGGAACTAAAAACTCCTTTGGGATAAGAAACACACTGCCTTTCTCTCAAAAAACAAAAACAAAACAAAACAAAAAAACCAAAAAAACAAGCCAAATCAAAACAAAACAAAAACCAAAACCCCCAAGGAATTAAAAATTATTAGCATTACGTCGAGTTCATCATTTCAGTAATTTCATCTGTGCATCTCAGTCACATTTAGCAGTTTACGGTGTTGTACAGTCATCCTCACTGGGGCGTTCCAAAACATTTTCATCACCCCCTAAGGGACCTACAGCTATTTAAACAGTCACATCTAATCCCTCCCTGACCCCACGACCTGGCATCCACAGAGTGACCTCTGGTTTTCGGACTGTGTGCATGCCATAGTCACAGAATGTGACCATGTGGCGATTTCATTTAGCATGGTGTCTGCAAGGTTCCTCCATGTTGTAACGTGTGTGAGTCCTTTGTTCTGGTCAACGTCTGGATAATATTCTCTCACTGGTAATTTTAGACGTAGTCTATACACTCATCAGTTCAGGGCGCTTCCACCTTTGGCTCTTATAAATACTGCTGATAGAGCAATAATCCGGGACCTTTCCTTCGAACGTTGGTTTTTCTCTCTCTCTCTTTTTTTTTTTTTTTCAGAAGCAAAACTATATATTGTATGATAATTCTGTGCTTAGCACTTTTTGAGAAACTGTCAAACTCCTTTCTGCCATGGGTGTGCTTTTTATGTGAAAGGTTCTGATTTCTTCACATCCTTCACAATGCCAGTTGCTGCTACTGCATCTTCCCCTCCCCCTCCTCTCCTTCCTATTACTGTTATTAGCAGCTGTAGTAGTATTGTGGAGATAATAATAATATGAAATGGTGTTTCCCTGTGGTTTGAGAATGTCTTTAGATGTATCTGTTTTCAATTGAGCATATTAATGTTCTTAAACCTTTCGAAGTATAAAGCTATTTGAAAAAGCACATATACAGAATGTATCATAGTAGGAGATGCGGAGTGTCTTTTGACCACTGGAGTCTGTAATATTATTGCGTGGCCTTGCCACTGTGTAGCTAAGAAGAGGTGATGTCTACCCCCTTAATTCTCTAGCTTCTCTAATTACTTTTCTTTTGGTTTTAGGGATTTCCTCTGAGACTTCCGAAATGACTTTTAGACACATTGGATAAGAGCTGGCACCTGCTTCTTCTCAGCCCCACCGCCTTCCCATGGCATTTTGACTGCACTGAGCCCAAGGGACGTGCTCTTCACAATGAGTGACGAGAAGAATCTGGGTGTATCTCAAAAATTGGTTTCACCTTCAAGAAGCACAAGTAGTTGTTCCTCCAAGCAAGGAAGCCGACAGGTACTGTCTAACTTCTGTGGATCTTAATGTGCAAATTTAAGCGCCAGAATTTGCAGGTACAGAAGTGTACTGGGAGATGCTGCCTCTCAGTTTAAGAGAAAGACTGTGTCTTCTTCATACCTGGTCACATAAAGAAAACCAATTCACGTTTTTCTCAGGTGTTGAGAACCGCATTTGGCGCTCTGTTGTTTTGCTCAACCTTTGCAACTGTCTACCAACATAGGCACTATCACTCCATTTTCCCTCCAGGGAAGCTCAGTCATACACACCAGATTACTTACCAGTGAGGAGCAGATGCCAAATGAGAGCTCCATCTCTTTTGCTCGAGGGCTCACTCTTTTCTTTTTAAAGATTTTTTTTGTGTGTGTGTGTGTGTGTGTTTCTGTTTTCTGTTTCCGGGTACACGTATGTCTGTGTAGCATGTGTGAAGTTCTCTCAGAAGATGACAGGTGACATCAGTTAGCTGTAGATCAACTGCCATTCCACGATGCTAGAAACTCGAACCCGGGTCCTCAGAAAGAGTGACAAAGTGTTCTTAACTGTGAAGCCATCTCCCCCAGCCCCTCCTGCCCTTCCTTATAACCTATTAACCAAAATAGCAATGATCACTTTCTCAGTTACTACCTCTACCTCCTTTTCCATTCACCGATATTTTGGTGAAAGCCTGTACCTCCAGATTGTCTGTGAGTAGCTAAAGTCTCACCTGCTATTTTTTTCCTAATGGGATGAGGGAAGCTAGGAAAATGACAAAGAAAACAGTAAAGCAGAGGAAGAGAATCCTTAACTTCAGAGTAACTGTCCATGGTCACTGGTTGCTTCTTGGTTTCCTTTCCAATATGGCTTTGTTGGCAGACTTGCTGGCGCCCATCGGTAACCATAAGGGTGTATTAATCACTGGGATCCGTCCCTGTGTCAACAGGTGATAGATGGGAGATGGGCAAGAATGCTGGATTTCCAACCTGAGAGGCCTTTGAGTTGTTCAGTATTTACTGGATCTGTAGGCATTGCCTTTGCCCTGTGAGAAGTCTGTAGGCATTGCCTTTGCCCTGTGAGAAGTCTGTAGGCATTGCCTTTGCCCTGTGAGAAGAGAATTTGCTTTTGTCCAGAGTTGGAAGCAATAATTAAGCAGCGGCCACCCCGGGACCATTGTATAATAGTGACTCAGCTAAGTGTCTGTTAGTTTGAACACTTGTCTCAGTCTGGGAGCTCACCACCTGCAAGCCCATGCTTTTGTGAGTTTGATGTGTAGTGAGGCCTTTAAGACCTTCCTCCCCCCACTTTTCAGTATTTATCTCTCTCTCTCTCTCTGTGTGTGTGTGTGTGTGTGTGTGTGTGTGTGTACGAGCGCATGTGTCCATGTAGAGGTTGGATTTTCATCTTCCACCTTGAGACAATCTCTTCCTTGTTTCCTGATACTTAACACCAGGCTGACGGCCCAGAGACTCTCCTATCTCAGCCTCTCATCTAGTAAGAATGTTGATATTTCAGATGCTTGGGCTTTGGCCTGTCTAGAATACACTGAGGTCCTCATGTTTGTGTGGCCTGTTGGCTAGTTTTTGTTGTTTTGTTTTCTGTTATCAGTCTGACACAAACTCAGGTCATCTGAGAAGGTGAAACCTCAGTTGAGGAAATGCCTCTATCACATTGCTCTGTAGGTTAAGTCTACAGGGTGGATTTTCTTGATTAGTGATTGTTGTAGGAGGGACCAGCCCACTGTAGGCAGCCCTACTCCTAGGCAGTACCACCCTTTGGTTGAATATGAAAGTAAACCAAGCACGCTGTAGGGAGCAAGTCAATAAGCACCATTCCTCCATAGTTCTTGTTTCAGTTCCTGCCTCCAGGTTCCAGCCCTGCCTGAATTCCTGCCTTGGCCTCTCTCAGTGATGGAGTGTAATTAGGTTATGAAAGCCAAATAAACTCTTCCATTTCCATTTTGCTTTTGGCTGTGGTCTTCCTTACAATGAAGAAAGCAAACTAGACCATGTAATAAGTACTTAAACCCACTGACCTAACTCCCCTGCCTTGGGATTTTTTTTTTTTTTTTTAAGATTAAGTTTGTCACTGGCTAAATGCTAACACCATGGGTCCCTAGAGATCTGCTCTCATGGGAGTAAGTGTGCCTGCCCACCTGGGTAGCTGTCACCAGGCTTTCCCATGTGTTCAGCCTGCAGCCCTCAGGTTTGGACCGGAGCAGAGTGTGTGATTTCCCCTTCCACGCCAGTGACTTTCTCCAAGCAGCACCTTTTCTTCTGCCCAGGTTTGCTGCGCAGGGAGTCTGTGCTCGGTGAAGTAGCAAGTTCTCCCCAGAGGAGCTGTGTTCCCATCCTTGGGGCTGTAACTCTTCCAGCACGTTTATTGGTGTTGGTTGCTTTCGTTTTCACAATGCTAGTTCCACTCTGAATTTCCATAAAAACAGCAAGAAGAACTTGCATTACCCAGTGCTTCAACCTTTCTTTTTTGACCTTTTATCAAATGGTACTCTTTTCTATTTAAGACTTCCACTTTAATTTGCATGACCAGCACCCACACTTGCTTTATGTGCTGGTCAGGTTTCTGTCAACACAAACAACACAAACAAGTCACCTGGGAGAAAGGAACTTCAATACAGAACTGCCCTATCAGTTTCACCTGTAGGAATGTCTGGGGGACATTTATTGGTTGTTGGTTGATGAGGACCAGCCCACCGTGGGTGGCACCACCCCTACGCAGGTGGTCCTGGATGGTATAAGAAAGCAAGCTGATCATGGGAAACAAATCAGTAAACCGTGTTCTTCAGGTTCCTGCCTGCGGTTCCTACCCTAACTTCCTTCTGTAATGAGGACATATAAAACCAGTAAATCCTTGTTTTTTCCAAGTTGCTTTTGGTGCTGAACACAGCAAAAGAAAGCAAACTAGAACACTTTATTAGTGTAAATGTTTGTAATTCCTCTGTGGCAGAGGAAGTAGAGGGTTCAATAGTTTTGAAACCCCTGTTGACTTTGGAGGGACTGTGCATCCAAATCTCTTCACTGTCCCATTTTCAGACAAAGATAAATGTTCTGCCTCAGGCCAGCATGGCTCTCCCATTCTCAATGTCTCTGCCATCCACCATCAGTCTTTTCCTGCCTCACTGGCCGTGGAAGCTCTCCTTGGCTGGCCTTTTGGGGGGCCCACTATTTCCATTGCGTCTGTCACCTGCTAAATAAAGCTGTGCAGCCCATTTCCAGCCCCGGCACAGGATGCAAGTTTTCCACAGCCACAGGCTACACTGGAGAAATGGTACGAGGGTAACTGTCAAGGACACGCACAGCCACCTCCTGGTTTTGGAGGTGCCACCGTGAGACCCCACTCAGGTCACTTTTCCTTTTATCCAGAATGGGTTTGTCCCACGTGCACGTCACTGGTCTTTCGTTTTCTGTGGTGCTAGTTTTCCTTGGATGCTCTGGCCTGTGGTTAGAGCCTCATCTTGCATGTCTCCTGTGAGATCTATAGTCACCTGTCTTGGTTAGGGATCTGCTGTTGCCTGCCTTCTGCTCCCAGGGACTCTGATCCAGGGCAAGTCTCACATTGCACTGGGGACTCCTTTTCCATGCTGAAAATGGAATGTCCCAGATCCTCATCAGACTAGCAGATAGCCTGGCCCGGGTTCAGCTGCCTGCTTCCTCTGCCCCATGAGCAGATGGCCAAACCTCCGTTCACTGTGCTGTGGGCAGTGCACCATCCCAGTTTGCAACAGTGAGCCTGGCTCAGGTGAGGGACCATTTTAGCTCCCTCAGCCCACAAAAGTGAGCCAACGGCCCCTTTTGCCCACAGTATGTTTAAGTTCTTACTTTCTTTCAGACCCATGAAGACTTTCAAAAACCTAATCTTTTCCCCCTCTAGCTTTATTGAGGTGTGAATAAATGTAAATGAAATGAAAATTAGACATATTTATAGTGTATACTAGGCTGTTCTGATATTTGCATATGGTATAAACGATATACATAGTCAAGATAACGAATGTACCCATCATCCTATGTAGTTATAGCTGGTGCGTGGATAGCATAAGGACACTTCAGATCTGTTCTTCTCGACTCAGAGATGTTCAGTCTGTAGACTGTTCAAGAACCTGAGCCCAACACCCAGAAGCTACATAAAGTTGGCTGTGGTGACAGACACTTGTGAAACCAGCACTGGGAAGGTAGAGACAGACAGATTTCCGGGGTTCACTGGCCAGCCTAACCTAGCAGGTGAGCTCCAAGCTGATGAGAGATCCTGTCTCAAAAATAAGGTGATCGGCTTCTAAAGTATAACATCCAAGGCTGTCCTCTGGCCTCAGCCACACACGTGGGAACATGTACACACATGGAGACCTAGTGTCCTCACGAGCGTCACACATAGTTTTCCCCGTGGTATTTACAAAGGTATCGGTTCCAGGAGCCCCACTGCTAACAGAGTTCAAGAATGCACCGGTCCTTTGTGTGTAGTGTGATAGTGAAATGTGAGGCCACCTTCCTGCATTCTTCAAGTGGTCTGGACCCCTGATAGAAATGGTGTGTTACTGTCGCTTCACTCTATCCCGGGCCTGGTGACGAGAGGAGACATCTACCCATGCTCGGGCACTGTTTCTCTTTGATATTCTCAGGGTGTAGTTGGCCGGCTCTGCAGATGTCAGAGGCCACACACAGGTGGACAGTGCAGTGCTCTCACCCGTCACTTGTCACACATGTTCTCACCCGGTGCCACACCTTAGATTTTCAGACTTGCTTCTCTTTGAGTAACTGGAACTTTGAGCTTCGGATCTATATCCTCATGACCTCTGACCTACAAGTGTACAGTGCCTTAATCCCACCTTCTGCCTCTGTGAGTTCAAGTTCTCACATGGCATGTTTACGTAAGACGACGCACATCGAGCTTTCTGGTGCTTTGCATGGTTTTATCCCTGTCATCACAGATGAAAAGGTGTCATTTAAAAGGCCGAAGAAAAGATATGAATGTCTATATGAGAAACTGTGGCATGCGTGTGTGTGCTAATAGTGTATACACACTACATTTTCTCTTCAGACTTCTTTTTTCACTCCATGAATATAGGACAGCCTAGAAATGCATAACTTTGCACAAAATGTGCAGAGAATCTACAACTTCATCTTGAACAGACACATATGCACACACATGTACACATAGCACACAGATACCTCACACTGCAGATGTTACACACACACCACAGACTTTGCACAGATCACACATACTGAACTGACTTTGCTTGTCTTTGACTCTATATTGACATGAACTATATGCATGTGTAAAATGTCAGGGAGCCATGCACTTCCTTATAGATCCTCCCATGCGTGTCTGTATTCCTTACTTCTGTATAGATCCCCCACCCCGTGCATGTATGTATGCAGTTCTATGTAGAAACTCCCCTGTCCGTGTCTCAGTGTTGAATGAACTTGCTTTCTCGAAGGAGAAAATGAGAAGTTAGTGAAATAGTACAGGAAAACTCTTGGGCTGGCATGAGAGGGATGGATATTCAGTGCACAGTGGATGGGTGAATGCAGATGCTAGGCAGAAGGACGCCTATGCAGACGTTCTGTGGATTCATGAAGTAGGTGGAGGGGCTATACAAGTAAGAGAGAGAATTGCTAATTTTAAACTTATAAGATAGGAGTAATTATAATTTCCTTTTGTCTTTTCCCCACTTCCCCCCTTCTATTCCTGCCTAGAAACGTCAGAGTCCTGCATGCTAGAAGCCAGATGGGGCTAGACAAATGAGTGGGTATGGCTTGTCTTCATTAGAAAAGCACAGTAGCCAAGGCGTATTTTGTGTTGGGTTGGTTCTGGTTTTTGTATTCTTTTGTCAACTACTCCTATTGAGAAGCTACTAGGGAACATGCTTGAGCAGGGGATGCAAAACTACGGAGGGCAGAGGAGCCAAACAGAGCATCACAGGTAAGAAACCATCTGATAGAAAGCCCCTGGGCGGAGCGAGACCACAGCTCTCCTTCTTTAAAGAGATGTTAGCATTTGGCATGAAAACCAGAGAAAGTAAGTTCTGCTAAAACAGTTCACAAGCATGCTCCCTCCTCAGCCTGGGACTGGAAAGGGAGAGATGTATTCCTGGGTGAGTCTTCCCGTGGTGACTCAGCTCGCTTCTGTCACCCTCTGCCCCTGGGCTAATCTTTGGTGGCATTTGAGCTCCCTGAGGGTCACCGGATGAGAGTTATCTTATGCAGCCGTTAGCTGATTTGCCAAGTTTGCAAGTCCCTGGTCATTCCTGTAGAGGTAAAGAAAGACTCCACCGTCCATTTCTGTTTTCATTTTCCAGGTTTATTTTCTGGGCCCTTTGCTTCTTTGGTTTCCCACCAGCTTTTGGCCGCAGCTCTGTTGCGATGTAATGTTCTGGATGTAGGAAAGGTAACTGAATAAAGCTTAATTCGCAGTACACTTTCCCATGAGGCCTGCAGAGAAGCAGACGTTCGATATGGGAAGAGGTTAAGGATTAATGACAAGAACAATGTCCCTGTGTCTACAGAGACAGGCTCTTGTTCCTCCCCAGTCAACAGAGGCCAGGCCTTTACTCCACACCTGATCAAAAGAGCAAGGGAAACAACCCTAATCGCTTCCCAAGTTCCCAACCTGTCTGATTCGATCTGGAATAATTGGCAGCAAGCAGGAGCTAATAGAGTATTCTGTGGGTAAGGGAATCGGATGGTCTGGCAGAGGATCTGGGTTTAGTTCCCAGCACCAACATGGTAGCTTGTAACCACCTCTAACTCCAGCTCTTTATGTGGTGTACACAGACACATACAAGCCAGCCCTCGTACATGGGGTTAAAAATGAAATAAAAAGCAGCAAAGATAGCCTTCTCTGTTTTAGAATCGCTGCCTTGATATAAAAGCCTTCTTGAGTTACCTTAAGGAAATAAGTATATTCTCTGCAATTGGCAGTTGCTGCAGGGCAGGTCACAGGAAGGAAGAGCCAGGAAAGCAGGTGCTGGGGGCGGGGAGGGGGGCACTGCTTCCCAGCTATGTGGTGTCTGGATTGCTCCTGAGGTGCTTGAGCTGCAACCATGAGCTGGCTCCTAGGCTCTTTCTCATGGAAGAGAAAATTTACTTCAGTAATTTGATGATTCCAAAATGCTAATGGCGAGATAATGACAGTCAGGGTGGCTCGGCCACTAAAAGCGTTTGTCACACAGGGCTAACAGCCTGAGCCGAATCCCAGGAACGAAAACAAATAAATAAACAAACAACCTGGATATGATGGTAAACATAATTCCCTGCGCTCCTACCCAGGAGATGGGGGCAGAGCCGAGTTGCTTGCTCTGTGCTAACAGGTGTAGAGTATCAAGTTCAGTAGAAACGAGAGAGGCCTTGCTTCAGCATGGTCGAGAGCAGCGTGGCATGCATATACCCACATCACACACACATAGGCACACAATAGTGAACAAAAGTCCAATGGCCCGGAAGTGACAGCGCAGGACGTAGGGCAAAGGCAGACAGAAGACACCTAGACGTTGGCAGTAGAATAGTGAACATTTCCTGCCGTCCAGAGGACACGCAAAATCATCTGGTCTGCCTCTGGATGCCGGCCTTGGCACTGAGTTTAGCCATATTCCTCTCTGTACCTTTCACAGGGGTAGCTGAGTCGAATGTCCTGGCACATGTCCGACCTCGTTCTCTCCTCCGCCTTGTGTGGTTTGGTTGAAAACTGGCCCCCTAGAAGAGAGGTGCACGTATTCACCCTCACAACCTGTGAATGCGCACTGTTCGGAAAGGGGGCTTTAGTGGGTGTGGTTAATTTAAGGACCTTGAAAAGGGCAGGACACGCTTAGACACCTGTTTGAAGGTCTCTAAATTAATCAGCAAAAAATGTACCTAGGCGACAAACAGGGAGAGTATGATGTGGAGACGGAGCAGGCGTGGTCTGCAGCAACAAGCTGAGGAGCAGCTGGGAAGCCTCAGCCTCCAGAGACCAGGATAGCCCAAGACAGTCTCCCATCTGACACCCAGGAGGACCCTGACTCTGCCTACACCAGGTTTGGGATTTCTGGCCTCCAGCACTGTTGAAGAATTTTAAACTTCAGAGCTGGGTGGTGGTAGAATGGGCCTATAATCCTAGCACGCAGGACCTTTGCATGTCTCATGGGTGCTAACCTCCTGAGTGTCATCGCTTGGTGCTGCGTCTCTAGTCGGGGCACTAAGTGTGAGATCTTTGTGTATGGGAGGGTTTGTCATCTTAAATGCTTGTGACCCACTCCTGTGATTCTAAGTCATGTGCACAGTATTTCCCAGAAGGTACCTCTATGTTGATTACTTCCATTAGCTCTCTGAACACCTTGATATGGAGACTAGAGAACACCATGGGCGTCTAGCATGGACATGGGTCTCTAGAGATACCAAAAGCTGCCATGGTCACTGTGTTTTCTGAGTACAGTGTGTGTGTGTGTGTGTGTGTTTTTTTTTTTTTTTTTTTTTTTTTTTTTTTTTTTTTTTTTCCTTTTTCTTTCTTCTGTACAGTGCTCAGATACCACAGGGGACTTTTTTTTTTTTAATCAAAAGGTAATAAAAATAAATAAAGAATGTTGCAAGATAGAACAAAAATGTCATACCTTCTCACTGCTGGCCCCCAGCCCATTCACATGGGCTCTGCAGGGGAGTTCCCACCCCACCTGATGGTAGTGAATTAGCCCCCCTGTGGCAGGCAGGCTGCCACCTTAGAAATGTCATTTTGAGAAAGGAGATGGAGAAAGGGTGCAAAAGGGTTCAGTCCTGGTCCCCAAAAGCCTCTCAACTTTGTGACCCCCCCCCCAGATAGTTGATTTCACTTAGATTCTTAGGCAGAAGAACTCAACAAGCGACCTTCATATTCTCCTTAAATCTGAATTTCAAAACTGATGTTTTATCACGCTGGGGGAAAGCCACTGATTACAAAAGATACCAATAAAAGATGGTTAGAGTAGGTTCAGTGTCCCTGGGTGGGGAAGTCAATGTCTGTCTGGGCATGTGTGGTGGGGTAGAAGCAGTGTTGGGTGGCTCTAAAGGGATACCACTGGGTCCTACTGTACTTGTGGATATTCTTGTTCAGAGGTGATATCCAACTGCAGGGTTCCGTGTGTGAGATCCAAATGGAGCCCACAGATGTGTCCTGTTGCTTAGCAGTGAAGTCTTGGACTTTGGTGATGGTCACCCTCTGTGTGATGAGGCACACGGAATACGTTATTACTGTCAGGACCGTCATAAGAGCTGTGGACACCCACCATAACTATGGTAGGCGGCTGTTGGCAGAGTGGCTCATGGATGTCCCCATCACTATACCTCCTCCAAGGCCTGTTTACAGAAAAACATTTGTGGGGAACGAGGAAGTGTGTGATGGAGGTTTTCATAGCTGTTAAGCTTTGGTACTATTCGAGGAGTATTTAACAGTATCAATAACTTCCAAATATATCCAAGGAGCCTAGAAAGTGCTAAGATAATTACAGCCATGATGCTAAGCAAGTCACAGCTGGCTGGGGACAGTCATTGCATGTGTGCTAAGGTCTTTTTTTAATAGTATTTTAATTATGAAACTGCCTGTGGTCAGTACAGTTGCAATAAGCATGTGTCTCCTCGTTGGAAACCCAAGGTGGTCTCAGGCGGAGCGGTGGCACAGCCGACAGCTCTCTTGGTGTCCTTCCCCTGCTGTCATCCTCAGCACTGCCTCCTCTGATTTCTGAAGGGACTGGGTGCCTAGAGTTCTTCCAGTGAGTCTGTAAGGTGTTTGTGTTCTGTAGCGGGTCAGGTAGTGAACCCGGGAGCATTTGAGGGCCTGGGTCCTCTGGGAATTTGCTCTCCCAGCTCTCTGCACCTCTGTGATGGAGAGAAAGCCCAGTGCCTGTTGGCATGTCATGACCAAGGATCCCCAAACAGCCTTCAGAATCAAAGTGGGCTGACCCATGCTCATCCCCTTCTAGAATCTTCCATTCTAAAAAAAAAAAAAAAAAAAAAAAAAAAAAGTTGTGCTTCCCAGGGCAAGTGTTTCTGATGAGATTTATTTGAAGTCTTAGAGTTCATTTATTCTGATCTCTCCCTCTCCCCACACACACACCTCAAACTTAGCATCCCTCTGTCCTCCTAGGCCAGCCTCCATTAGCCTTTGATAGAGCACTTCCAGGCCTAAGGAGCACTAGATCCCTGTTGACTGATTGTTAGATGGTCTCCTTCAGAGCTGGACTCTAAGGGCTTGGGGCTCCACTCATCAGTCCTGGTTTTCTCCTTGGAGTCTACGTCCTTTGGAGCTCTTAAAGACAGTCCTGGTCTTCTGGAAGTGGTCCAACCCCATTGGCTAACGCTCAGCCCCTCCCCCACCCGTGAACTGGGATGCATGTTCACAGGATCTCCCAGTGATTTCTCTTGCATTTGACCCCCACAAACCAATCTGCCTCTGACTGTTTTTCTTTTTTCTTTCTTTCTATTGCTCTTTGGCCTGTTGGCGCTTGTAAAACCTTAGCTGAGAGAAAGGCAACCCCAGCACGTAGTGATTGCAGTCTAAGTCCACAGTTGGTCTGACGTCAGTGGTTCTGCTGACAGGCACTTCCACATGCCCATGGAAAAATCACGAAAGGTAATGTTACTGATCTTTAGCCTTTACGAGATCAAAATGCCTTTAAATTCATTGATGATGGGTGCAATTAGCGGCCATGTGATTTAATGCTGGACATTGCCCTCTGGGTTTTAAAAACCCAGTAAACTGATGACAGACTAATTAGAACAACCTACTCGTCAGTCCTGCCAGATGCCTTTTGACACTTCTCAGCTGCAGAAGAATGGACGTTTCAGTCATTTCTATTTCTGATACCACAGCCAGCAGAGCCGAGAACTGGGCATGTGCGAGTTGCCCGGGAGCTGTGCAGTGTGCACACAGCTGGGCTGGAAGGAAGCGGAGCTTGTGATCCGTGCACTCAGCACTATGGAAATGATCTTGGCCCACTCGAGAGCATGAATCAATGCCTGGCTGCCTTGCTAATCACAAAGCAGCTTTCTATCTTTGGCACTTTTTAGACGTTCTGTAAAATAGACTCAATGCAACACTGGATGACGGCCAGCTCAGCCTCCTTTGAGCTTTAGCAGAAGTCTTGAGAAACGGCAACCATGTTTCTCTCTCTGTCTCATTGTCTTGATGACTTTTCAGCTTTAATTAATTAATTAATTAATTAATTTAATTAATTAATTAATCCAAGGACAGCAGGCTTGGTATTAGGCTGAGTGAGCAGAGTTAGCCATTTTCGGGACCTTGATCTCTATGGTGGCCCAAATCTGTCTTGTAGTGTGTCTTGGGAATTCACTTTACTCAGGGTGCATGCCCTATCTTCAGATTGGCATAGTGTGTGGAGGGCATCAGGTGCCACTCCCCCACAGTCCCTTTATCCTGGAACACTGGCATCTCAAATTTATTTATTTTACATTGGTTTGTGAGTCTCTGTGTTCCTCTGTGTTCATACACAAGTGTGCATGTGCGCACACACACATACATTGCCCTGGCTACGTGTGGAGATCTGAGGACAACTTCCTGGAGTCTGCTCTCTCCTATCATGGGTCTTCTTCCAGGGCTTGAACTCAAGCTTTTAGGCTTGATAGTAACCACCTTCATCCACTGAACCATCCCCCTAGCCTGCATATGATTTATTTATTTTTCTGCTCTGAAAAGCAGTTCACTTGAATACCACACTTAGTGGGAACTCAGGGCCCTTTCCTCTCAGACTTGCTCAGCTGGTATTTCCTGAGGACACAGATGATAATGAACAAGACAAGTAAGACAAGGAACCCACATTCTAGCTAAACAAGCAGGTAGTGTGAGCTGGGTTTCTGTTATTACTACTTCTTTTCAGAGGAGCGAGAGGCTTTGTTTGGGGGAAGAGAAGGTTTGAGGAGAAAGAAATCCACCAGAAAGGAGATTAGGCAGGAGTCCAGGCAGGAAGGGACAAATGAAAAAAAGGTTAAAAGGTTAGCATCAGTGAAAGGCAGGGGCTGATTTCTTACACGCTTACTATACCTGTGAGCAGAGAGCTAGGAGCTTGGAGCAGGTCCAGGGCTCTGAGCCACCTTTTCAGTTGTCTCTAGGAGTGGGCCAGTTCCAGGAGCCATACCCAATGTCCCCTTACCATTTGAGATTTTTTTTCCTTGTTCATCACTGGATTCATACATCTAAAGATGGGGAAAATAACACTTTTCAATGAAGGCAGAATAATTAAAACCGCATAGACTGTGCCATGGGGTGGCTGTGGCATTACCACCCAGGAAATTTACCTAATTCTCTTCCTCACTTCCTACATTAAAAAAAATCCGAATAAACATGCTCTTGAAGGTTATACAAGGGCTAAGCCTGACAGTAAACATGTGTCAGCTATGATATTAGCCACAGTAACAGTTTCTGACTCTTTCAGTGCGTTTATTAATATCTACCATGGACTGATTTAGGTCAGTGAGCTGACAAAAGGCTCGTGATTGTGTGGATCTAAAGTGTGCTCTCCGGTCCTTTTGTGGTGTTGTTACAACGCTCATCTATGTGTTTCCAACACCCCTGTGTTTGGCATTTCTGTGACTCAGGTGGCATGTTCTGAACCATGACTACAACTTAGCCCCTCTTGTAAAGCCAGATACCTAGTGTCATTTACTTGATTCACGAGTTTAATCTGTTTTCTTGACTAGAGATTGCAACAAATACCAAGTGGGGGAATCTCTTAGTGGCTGCCCCATGTGTGTCACGCTGCTGGAGTTATACACAAAGTGAAGAAGGTCTTTATGGTAGTTAGGGAAGAATACAACATCCTGTGGCTCAAATAAAAAAATCAGTACCTTACCAGCTAATTAAATGGTAAATTATCTGGTAATGCAGTGACTTCTTTACCGCTGAGTTGACTACTTACAGCTCATCGGAGCTATACCCCAGCTCTTTCTGGTCGACTGACATCCAGCAGGTCTGTATTTACAAAAATGTCTCATGATCCTTCAGAATCTTTCTGGATGTGGGACACCCTTGTCACTGCGCAAGGCTAAGGAGTCAGGAAGTTTCCTATTGTCTCATTGTACCTTTGCTTGAAGCTGAGATGCAAAAGACTTCTTCCCCATAGTGTCAATCAACAGTGCCCCAGATTCCCTGGCCTCAGAGGGAACAGCTTCGGGCCACTGTGAACCTCAGAGACAGAGGCTGCTTCTTAGCTGTCACCTGCTAGCTCAGTGGTGACTTGGGAGGAAGCAAGCGTTTGAATGAATACAGGGCCCCAATGAAAGGCAATTTTTTGAGTCTCCTCTCTGAGCCAAGGAGAGCCTGCCCTTCCTTTCTTCATGGGGCAAATCTGGCCTTTCTGCCTGCCAACACTTTTAAGTTTCTTAACCTAGGAAGAAGATGAAACCTACAAAACTAATGACATTTAGCAAGGGAAAAAAAAAGCATGCTCTTCCTTGTTTGTTGACTTAAAAGGGAGATCGAACCTACACTAGCCCCCCGCCCTTCATGCTGGTTGGTTCCAAGGAATAAACCTTTTCGACAAAATTCTGGGGCACCTTTCAAACCTGAGTCAGTAAAGCCAGTTCTGAAATTCTATTCTTTCCCATTCGGCCAAGGGTGAGACCCCCATCTCCGTTTCCCCCATTTGGGGAAGAATGGAGTAACAGCTCATCCCTCCTGACATTGGCACTGAGTTAATACTCTGTTCTGTCAGGGAATCTGAGGACAACTTTAAAGGCTGATGCTCTGAGTGCTGTCCAGAGGGCTGGTTCTTGGATTTTTCATGTGACAGTACCACACACAGACATCTTTCACAGATACGGGTCTATTGTGTGTAAATTGAAAGCTGTCATTTGCTGGGCACACTTCCAATGTTCGCCACAATATAGCCTTCCGGGATCACGAGTCTGTAGCTTTTGTTCCAAAACCGGAGTTAGTTATCAGGTCACAAGACAGGAGGAACTGGGCGGTGCTCTCTCAGGGGTCTCCTGCCCATGAGGGATAAGCCTCAAACACACGTTACCAGGAGTAAGGGAAAGTTGTCAAGAAAGGCAGCGCATTGGTGTGATGGAGTGGGGGGGGTGGTGGTGGTGAAAGAATTCCTCTTGGGGGAGGGCCGTTATTGCAGGGCCTTAGAGAGTCACAGCATTTAAACAGGTAAAGCACGGTTCCAACCGTAGCTTTCCAAGCCGAAGTCAATGATTTCGGGATTGTTGGTGTTTTACCATGTGCTGCCTATCACTATATAGTTTCCAGTTACTGTCTGGGCGTAACTGAGTGGTGGGCAGCTGCCGGTGGTTATTATAACAAAATCGCATTCAGTGCTGCTGCCTCTCCAGAAAGGTTCTCTGAATTAATAAACACTGACTACCACCCCCAACCTCCTTCTTAACGATTGAAGAAATCCCTTTTATGGCTCCAGATTCTGAGATACCTGCAGTGGTTATTTTTAAAAACTAGGATGTGTCTTTATCTCATTCACAGTGGAAAGGACTCAGATAAAAGGCAGGTTATCAAAGAATTCGGTTGCTAGTGTAGGGAAGAATCCTGTTGCTAGAGATGATGTGCTGGGCTTTGGGAAGCAATGGGAAAGAGCCCTGCAGGAATTCTCCCTGCCCTCTGCCCTAGGGCTGATCCAGACTTATGGTCTAACTCCTGGTGGCCACTCATTGGCCCCTGGCTGTACCATCTTGCCCATGGGTTGGAGCTTTAACTCAGAGCCAGTGTCTACAGGAGATCTTCTCCAGAATCCTATATATGTAAAACTATTACTCATTGTGAGAAGTATTTTATAGTTTATCTAGTGTGTATAATCCAGACCCAAGTTGTATTCTAGTATATGCATTCTGTATCTTCTTCTTCTTCTTCTTCTTCTTCTTCTTCTTCTTCTTCTTCTTCTTCTTCTTCTTCTTCTTCTTCTTCTTCTTCTTCTTCTTCTTCTTCTTCTTCTTCTTCTTCTTCTTCTTCTTCTTCTTCTTCTTCTTCTTCTTCTTCTTCTTCTTCTTCTTCTTCTCCTCCTCCTCCTCCTCCTCCTCTCCTCCTCCTCCTCCTCCTCCTCCTCCTCCTCCTCCTCCTTCTTCTCCTTCTCCTCTTCCTTCTCCCTTCTCCTCCATCATCGTCGTCATTATCATCATCTACCTACTCCCAAGGATATTACCAATTTTGGCTTATCTTGAACAGATTTAGCAATGATTTATATATTTTGAACCAACTTTTCCAAAATTTTATTGTTTTTTTTTTTTATTACTTTTGAAATTTGTTCTCATTCAGTTAGAATAACCTCAATAGCCAATGATGGGGGATTAATTGAAGCAGCCATTTGTGCCCTTCAAACCTGAAAAGGACCCAAGCCAAAAATACAAGGAATTTGTTTTTATTTCTTGCTGTGTGACATAGGCGGCCTCAGACTCTCTAGTCCTGGGTTGGTAGCATGTCTTAGAAAGAAAAATCTCTTGATAAGAAGGGGGTGGGTAGTAAAATTTCTGGGAGAAAGGGGTGAAGATCCTTCAGACAACTCTTGTTGATGATTCTGCATCTCTGCTACTTCAGCCTCTAGAATCTGAAGACAATTATCCACCGGAACCACTGTTTCCAGGCAGCTTGAAAGGTTCTCTAGCTTGCATCCAATTCCATTTTCACATATAGGTCTCTTTCAAAGCTTTAAATATTTGTATATATGTCTGTGTGCCTGGGTGTGTGTGTCACAGACCTGTAGTGTCCATGGAGTCCAGGAAGAGTGGGGGTGGGGTCATCTGGACCTGGAATTCAGGCAGTTGTTAAGTCACTAGATGTGGGTGCTGGGATCAGAACTCAGGTCCTCTGGCAGAGCCACAGGTACCCTGAACTGTTGCTCCCTGACCATGACAGTGCACAGACACATACAGCTTCTTGCTGCCATATGTGGCATTTGGTTAACATTAGACTGAGTTCTGATGACTGTACAATAACCGCGAGATGACATCCAAGTGAGCAAAACCGGAATTTATAGTAAGATCTTTCCCTTCAACAGTGCTATCAAGGTTCAAAGACTAAAAAAAGAGATATGGTCCTTATTTTCTTTAAAAAAAAAAAAAAGAGCTTTAAGAAAATCTAATTTGATGCCATTAAACTACAGCTTTGAGTCTATAAAATCCAAGACATGGATGGAAATTAAATTTACATTCTTCTTATCAAACATATCCAGGCTCTCTGTCTTGGATCGTTTCTCGGTAGCTTGCTGCTTAGTGTGACTGAGGTGTGACATTTCGCCTGTATTCTTCCATTGGAACAGGACAGCTGGGAGGTGGTGGAGGGACTGAGAGGGGAGATGACGTACACCCAGGAACCGCCTGTGCAGAAGGGATTTTTGCTGAAAAAGAGGAAGTGGCCCTTAAAAGGCTGGCACAAGGTAAGATGTCAGTGGTGGCTACCCATTGGTGGGCACACAGTCCAGCCCACTCAGTGGTGGCTTCTCATTGGTGGGCACACAGTCCAGCCCACTCAGTGGTGGCTGCTCATTGGTGGGCACACAGTCCAGCCCACTCAGTGGTGGCTGCTCATTGGTGGGCACACAGTCCAGCCCACTCAGTGGTGGCTGCTCATTGGTGGGCACACAGTCCAGCCCACTCAGTGGTGGCTGCCCATTGGTGGGCACACAGTCCAGCCCACTCAGTGGTGGCTACCCATTGGTGGGCACACAGTCCAGACCACTCAGTGGTGGCTGCTCATTGGTGGGCACACAGTCCAGCCCACTAATGTGAAGTTCTGAGAACTCATGTTCTGTCTGAATTTGGAGACCAGAGGAGGGATGTTAGCATGTACATTTTGCTAAGCTCTGTTTTCTTCCCCACAGAGATTCTTCTGCCTGGAAAAGGGAATCTTGAAATATGCCAAGAGCCCAACTGATGTAAGTCTTATTCCTAGCCCCGCATGATATTGAAGAAGTGTGCAGGGTGCTTCAGGTCTACCTGGAGCCACAGTGCCTTGTGGGTTTTTCCGGGTGGCACAGAGGCCCCTCCCCGCCCACCCTAACCCCTGCTGTCTTAGCCTTAGACTTGGGTAGGATCCATTCACCACCAGGAGAAGGGGCAGGACACCTTACTGAGCCCCATAGGTCTGATCTGGTTTTAGATAATTGCAAGAACAGAGCATGTGGCAAGCATTCTTCCATTCTTATAGTGACTGGGGCACTTGGTAGAGAAAGCCATGGATAATGTGGCCTTCTTCTTGAGTTAACCCTAGGAGGTTGTCCTAGAGCGTTCTGAGTGGCCAGCAGGCCTGTCTCATAGGGAGCTCTCTCCTCTTTCTCGGCCATTCAAGTCCTCCCTAGTTTGTCTCTATTCTTCACTTTAAGTCACTTATGGATGAATGTAAACAGCAGGCTCTGTCCCATGGAGAGGCAGTGGCTCTTGCATTGCCTTTATGAAAACTCATGTTTAGCCTTCTGCCCTCCAGCCCCTTCATCTGTGAGATAAGGCGAGTGCTTCTCCTGTTCAGAGAAAGGATTCGGTCTGTGGGCAACTCTTAACCAGGTCCCGCTCGCTTGGAGGGCGTTGTCAATCATAGCATCCAGGTTTAGCATTGGTGGATGTAGAAGATGAGGTGGGAGGGGATGGGGAGGATGTTGCCTTGACTACTGGGACTCTCAAACGGCCCTCCCGTGCTTCTGTAGATTGAGAGAGAGAAGCTGCATGGCTGCATTGACGTGGGGCTTTCGGTGATGTCTGTGAAGAAGTCCTCTAAATGTATAGACCTGGACACCGAGGAGCACATCTACCACCTGAAGGTGAGGCTTCAGCCAGGGCGCAATTCTCACTGCGCAGCCGCCACCAGGGCTTTTGTTGGTTGGGAAGTTGTCTGAGGCACAGTCGTGCTATCTTGCTTGCTTTGGCTTCAAACTCCTAGGCTACCGTAGTCTCCAGCTTCAGTGTGGAGTCTCCAGGGCTACAGGCCCCTCTCCCCCAGCTTGGTTGTGCAGAGGCCTTTCTACAGAGATCTACTGACCGTCACCACGCTGCTGGTGATGATCTTGGGACATCCATTCCATGTGTAGGCAGTTTTTATCACCAAAGTGTCCCTAAGGGATACTACTGATGTTAGGATGGGCCAGGTTTTTCTCGGCTGTGTAGGACTATCTCTCTTCACACTGCTTGAAGAGTTAGCGTCCTTCATTTTCCCTGTCACCAATCCCAAATGTTACCACGCCTCCCCAGTGACAGCCATCAATGACAAAAGCACCTTAATGTGCCCCTCCCCCCAGGCTGCATGTCCTTAGTATAGAATCACTTACCCTGGATTAAAATATGTTCTCCAGAGGATAGTATTTACCGTGTGGAGCCCTGACTTAGGACTTTAGCCAGTTTTATAACGACATTGTTAGAATCCTCATATTGTAGTGGAAGGCCAGTTTTTCCTAAAGTGGGAGTTGGCAAATCTTATGGCTCAAAGCTTCCTCCCCACTGCCCTTCTCCTGAAGGTGGGTAATGTGGAGGCATCGCATGAGGCCCAGGGCAGTGTCAGCCCTCATGTGGCTGCTTACTGGCTGTTAAACTTTGAAAACCCTGTCTTGTTTTTGTTTATACCTTACCCCACCGCCCACTCCCTGGAAAAATATGAAAGAGTATGTGTTTAAGGTTTGTTGTAATCCCTTGGGAGTTGATAAGTTTAATACGTTTGGCTGTTGTTTATAATGGTTAGGCAGTGCCTGAATGGTAAACTGAGAATTGCCTAGTTAGCTTGCTCAGCATTTACGGAATGGGGCTGAGGGCTGGGATAACCAAGGATCTCACCTGTCCCTGTCCTCACCTGGCATGTATGTTTCATATATGTCCCCTAGCCTAACCTGAACTCTGGGCTAGTTCAGTGTGTAAATCAGTTCCCCTGACACTGTGGGCCGACGACGCTTTGCTAACAGCCTTTATTTACCCAGTGGACACCAATGGTAACACCCACACTGTCCTCAGGTATTTCCAAGTGTTTACTGACAGAGAAAATCTCCTCAGTGAAATAGTGGGAAAAATAGAGAAGGGGAAAGCCACAAATTATTTATATAGTAATTAATAATTAATACTATAATCTTATATTCAAAATTTATAATTAATAATGAGTATAATAATATATATTTGTGTGTGTGAGAGCATGTGTAAGTGTGTGTGTGTGTGTGTGTGTGTGTGTGTGTGTGTGCGCGCACCTTACCCCTCTTCTCCTCTCTCAGCAGTTGATCTCTGCTGGGAGAGTTGTCACTGTTGACTTGTATTGGTGCCATGAATCTTCCTTCTGTGTTTTCACATGGTCAGGAAATAATGGCTCCCTGCCTGTTTGTAATTCTAGTTAGAAAAATGAAGCCATTATTTATTTCTGCTTTTTAAAGACTTAGAATGTCTTGAGATGCATTGGACTTGATACCCTGAGACAGAGCAGTAATTCTCTTGTGTGTCACTGTAAACTCTGCTTGGTTTCTCTTTCATTCCTGAGGATCAGGACTTGGAGTGAAAGGAACTGTTGTTCACTGAGGTCTCCCTACACCCTCTTCTCCTTCCTCTTCCTCCCACCTCACTCACCCCTACTATCACCACAAGGTCTTGATGTATAGCTCAGGCTAGCCTTGAACTCACAAACCTTGAGTGCTCAAGTTACAGGCATGCACCACCATACCTGGCTTGATTCTTTCTCTCATTTTATACCAAAGAAGTCTGGGCAGAAGAGCAATGGTCACCCAGCCACAGTCCTAGAATTACTGCAGGGCCTATGACAGACTGTGGTTGGTTATTTAATAAAGTACCTCGTTTCTCTTCTTATTATCCAGTAAAAAACAAGTCAAAATGAACACCTCGGGCACTGGCTTTTCAGAGCTTTGGGGAGCAGATCAGGGGAAGGATAATACAGATTCTTATAAAATTCCTTTTAACCCCATCTGGGAAATGCAATCTATTTAGGCACTTATGATGCAGAGGAGATAAATAAATAGGTGTGTGTCTGTGCTGTGGCTTCCTGCAGACTTGTGCTAAGGAAGAGCCTCAATCTTCAGGAACCTCTAAGCAATATAAAGTCCTGCTTCTCTGAGCACCCCACCTCTGTCTGTCTGCACAGCCTTCTTCTCAGCCGCAGCCTCATCAGGATGGTCACAGCACTGGCCTGGCAGGCTCCTGGCCTACCTGGCATATTTGAGGGTTATTTTAGATTACAGCTTTATGAGCCCATATTCTAACCTATAGGCATCTCGCTTTTCACTTTGAAATTATGAATGTGTTTTATATGCAAAATACTGGCTTAAAGATGTCTGTAGCATAGAAGTGATTGCTGTGTTTCTTTTAACACTTTTATGAGCATCTGAGCTATTTCTTGAGAAAAATTATTAGTTATAGCAGGCATATTGCTATTCCTGTGATCCCAGCATTTAAGTAGTTAATACGGAAGGCATTTCATAAGTTCAAGTCCAGCTTGGGGTACATAGCAAGTCTGAGGGCAGTCTGTGCGTGAGGTACACCACACTACTACACTACACTACACTACACTACACAACACGGTGAGAGTCATAGTGCTGGGTTACATGGCAATCTACCATCTCATATAAGTAAATAAATAAAAATTGTCAACTGAAAACATTCTTCCTAGAAAGTGGATATCTATATTTCTTATGTATGGAGGGAATGGATAAATATTGGTGTAATATTTATCACAACAGTGGGGGAGTGGAGAGATGGCTGTTGTTCCAGAGGTCCAGAATTCAATTCCTAGCAACCACATGGTGGTTCACAACCAAGTATAATGAGATCTGATGCCCTCTTCTGGCATTCAGGTGTACATGCAGATAGAGCACTCATACATAAAATAAATAAGTCATTTTTAACAAAATAACAACAGCCGCACTCTTCGATGCTTTGTCAGATATTTTTCCCTTTTCTGAAAGTGGCAAAATGGTTTTCAGCTGACCAGCACATGCGTTAGCAGTTCCTTCCAGCCATGTATCTTTCAGAGCAGATGAACTTAGGCCATGATTTCAGGAAACACCTACATCTTCAATTCAATTCAGACTGGTTCATCAAGTCGGAACTACAAGCCAAGCACTTAAAAGATGACCAGAGCCCATAACATTCAGCAGGGAGAGGGCAAGTCTCAGGCGAGAGAACTTGGAAATATTTTAAGAGAGAAGTGCGAGTTTTAGTTTAGAAGTTGCAAGGTGATTAGAACCTCTCAAAGGAGACATGAGTATGTATTTTGGGACTGTGCACCTTTCTTGGGTGTTGTCAAGACCACATAAATGAAACCAGTATAGTAAATGCAATCTCTTCTTTTTTACGTGTGCCAGCTCAGAAAGCATAGGTCAAGAGTGGCATCAGTTTGATAAATGACTGATCCCCTTTTAGCCAGGAGCTCTGTCTACCTCTCTCAATTTAACGCCCTGCAGGTGAAGTCAGAGGACGTCTTTGACGAGTGGGTGTCCAAGCTCCGTCACCACAGAATGTACCGGCAGAATGAGATCGCCATGTTTCCCCGGGACGTCAATCCCTTTTTCCCAGGGTCCTCGGTCACAGATTCTGCCCCAGGCGTGTTCGAGTCAGTCTCCAGTAGGAAGGTAATGATTGTGTTGCCTGCAGCAGGTCTGAAAGAACAGGGAAGGACATTACAGGAGTGAGTCTGAGAAAAGGCTTATCTGTGGAGCAGGGTAGGTTGGGGAGGTGGTATCCAGTTAGTCTATTGGCCAGTACCAGATCCAGGAAACAACTATCACAGGGAGCTCAGGCAAGGAGCGATCTGATGTCCCTGAAGGCTTAGGCTTTCCCTTAGCCACGCTGACCTTGTTTTTCCTACCTGTCTGTCAAATGCAGCTGAGCATGTGTCCAGCCGCACAGGATTGTGGACTGTTTCCCAGAGCATCTTTACCATGGTGTCATCATTTCATAGAAGAAATTAAGGGTGGCTACGGAGGGCCATATAGCATGGTGTGGCTTAGCTGGGATGGTGACCAGAGGTGTTAGAGTCTTCTGTGAGATGTTTTGCAGGAATCTTCTTCCCACTGCATCCGTCAGGGACCAGCTCGCCCTGTTATCCTTTCCCTCGGAAGCTGTCCCTGCCAGGCTCTGTCTCGATTTCTAACCTGCTCTTGTCATCTGTGAACAGCGCAGCAGTCTATCAAAGCAGAATTCATTTCCAACTGGAAGCAATTTGTCATTTTCTTGCGGTGGTGACACACGAATTCCATTCTGGCTACAGTCTTCAGAGGACATGGAAAAATGCTCAAAAGGTAGCAGTTTGACTCTTGTGTCTCTTTTTGCCGTGGCCCTGCGGCAACTTGAGCTTGGCGTCGCCTTCATATACATATGCGTTCCTGTTGTCACTCTTCCAAGTCCCTTACTCTGCTAATGAAGGTCTCATCATTAGTAACCCACAAGCTCTCCCCACAGAGCTCAGTGTCTTCACCTTGATGCACACAGACTTCCTAGTCTAGGCCTGGGGTGGGTGCTTGAGTTCTTCCTGGAGCCATAAGTCATATCTCAGTGGGTGGGAACTATAGCTCATGATCTCTTAAGTGCAAGCAAATGACTCTGCTGACCACCCAAGATGAACAGTCAGTGTCCTTAAAGGAGTAAGTGGCCATGTGGAGAGCCCAGTGTAAGCATTCTACACCCTGGCTTTACATTAGAATGGAGATTTCTATATTGTTTTTAATTATGTTTATGTGTGCGCTCAGGGGCAGTGCATTTGAGTGCAGGTGCCCACAGAGGCCAGAAGAGGGCATCTGATCCCCTGGAACTTCTGAGTGTGGGTGAAGTCGGGGGCTTTGGAAGAGTAGTATATTCTCTTAACCTAACTGCTGAGCCATCTGGACCCTTTAAAGTGTGGGGTGCCAGCACCTATGCCTCTGTCCCAAACATCCTGTTTAAATTACTCTGGGGTGCTTCCCTGGTGACCCTGGTCCCAACACTCCTTGAGTGAGCCTGACAAGGAGGCAGGATTGATCACTCCTGCACAAGAAATGCAGCATTCTCTACCCTAATTAGCTAAACTTATCTGGAGAACCAGACTGAGGTTTCCGGTGAGAGAGAGTTCAGGCTTAATTGTCTAAGGTGAGACCTGGGGCATAAGGAATTGAAAAGTTTTGAATTAAAAATTTTTGAGTTAAAAAGAAGTTGAGAGTTGGATAGCTTGGTTTATAAAGCACTTGCATGCAAGCATGAGGGTCTGGGGCTGCTACCCAGAACCCATAAGAGAAGCCAGATGTGGCCGCGTGTGCTTGGAATCCAAGCCCTGGGGAGCTGGAAATAGGTGATCCCTTGGGGCTAGGCAAGTTTAGAATACTTGGTAAGATTCTGGCCAGCAAGAGACCTTTTCTTAAAAACAAAGTAGATATAGTAGTGTGCATGTGCTCTCTCTCTCTCTCTCTCTCTCTCTCACACACACACACACACACACACACACACACACACACACACACACACAGCATACCACACACACACACACACACACAGAGAGAGAGAGAGAGAGAGAGAGAGACATACCATACCACACACAGAGAGAGACAGACAGACAGACAGACAGACACACAGTGAAGGAGTGGACAGACAGACACATACACACAAAGACACACAGACAGAAAAATACAGAAAGACATACATAGATAGAGATAGACAGACACCCAGACAGGCTAGACAGAGACACACATAGATACATACACATAAACACATACACAAAGGTCCACAGACACACACACACACACACACACACACACACACACGTACACACAGAAAGAAAGATACACACAAACACACACATACAAAGAAAGACACACAGAAAGACATACATACAGACACATACACATAGACAGGCTAGACAGACACACACACAAATTCAGACACACAGTTGTTTCTAAAGTGTGTCCTTGAATTAGGGTAGCCTTCCCTGTGTTACATGAGATGCGGTTTCCAGTGGGTATCTAGTCTTGACCCGTCCCATAATGTCACTTACTAGCTCCGCTAAGACTAGCAAAATGGTCTTCGGAACATTTTACCTGGACCAGCATCAGCAATCTGGTCTGGGTTTATCAAATATGCAGATTCCCAGGCCTAACCCAGATGCATGAATTAGAGCTAGGGGTGGAGCCTACGATCTGTGAATCTGGAGACTGAGAGCTTCTAAGTTGTGTGGACCATTCATTATTCAGCCGGACCCCTGTCTGCAGCCAGCGCACAGCCAGCTGTGGAGTGGACTGTTTCCCAAGTTAGTGACCAGGTTCTAGTCTAAACTGCTCTTCTGTCATCTGAGGCCCATCTGCGGGGGTGGGGGTGGGGTTCACCATCATCCTGAGGCAGGATCCTCGATCCTGGTACAACTTAGAGTCTATTGCTGCAGCTGCATTAGGGGTGCCAGTGGTGGACTGTCCTGCTGTCGGCCACATTCCTCTGAGCACTCTGAATACACCAATTTAGCTCTCGGCACTGTAGCTACATGTGTAATTATCCCTATTTCCCATAGGAGAACACCAAAGAGCAGAGAACTTATGTCACAGTTTACAAGTGGGTTTCAAGCGAGGCACCCCAGTCCATACGATAAACCACTAGGCTCTACGGCCCTCCCTGTAGGGGGAAATCAGATGTGTTATACATACAGAGCCTGGTGCTGGACAGTGGTGAGCATCTGCTCTTCTTCCCGCAGACCTGGCACACTGCCATGCCTATCTGCTGGAAATGAGTCAGCTCCTGGAAAGCATGGACGTTCTGCATCGGACATACTCAGCGCCGGCCATCAACGCCATCCAGGTTAGCCTGCCCGCTCCTCCGTTCGCCTTCTTCCCTCTGCCTCTGCTCTTCTTCCCCACGTTTGACTAACAAGGGGATGTCCTCTGTCCATCTGCTTTAGCCAAACTCAAGGGGTCACTTCCCTGTGCGTCTGTCCCTGTAGTTTTGGCGTACCTTACTGTCTGTGCTTTCTCTTTCTCCCTTGTTTTGAAACAAAGGGTGGAGCTTTTGAAAGTCCCAAAAAGGAAAAGCGATCACACAGGAGGTGGCGGTCCAGAGCTATTGGCAAAGATGCTAAAGGAACACTGCAGGTAACCTTTGCTTCGTCACCAGGCTGGCATTCCTCCTGGTGCCTGTCCGCACACCATGTGCAGGGGCCTCTGACTCAATCAACTAGGACAGAAAAGTGAAGGCTGTGGGGTTGATCTCTGTACCTTGTGTGGAGAGATGAGTCCAGTAACTGAGACCCTCTGGTTACAGAGAGAAGGCTGTGAAGATACTTGGGCAGGGGGAAGTGGATTGATGCTGGAGGGACTGCAATGCTTGGGAGAATTTGGGGTCCTTCATTCTTTAACATCTCGCTTGTCTATGATGCTCCCTGCTCTGGTGTGCGCCTTGTATGTATGGTAGCTGCTGTGGCCCAGTACTCTGACCTTACTTTGTTGTAAGCTCCCCTCCTCGTGGATCTATCTTCTCTTGAAGTTCACAGGCCTGAGCCCTTTGTCCATTTTTCTTCAAACTCCAGTCCCCCACCAGAGCCTCCCATTCGGGTGCCAGGAACCGTTTTTCCCAGGCACACCTAAGCCGTGGGCAAGGTCACATGCTAGATGGAAACACTATTAAAACCAAACTGAATCTGGAGCTTTTAGAGAAACTCTGATGAGCCCTGGGAGCTTCATGGATACTTTCCAAGTAAAGAACATCGTGTGTGCGCAAGCGAGTAGCGGGTTTGTTTTCTAGAAGCTCCAGGGGCAAGTGAAGAAAGTCAAGTGGGAACTGATTTGCTGACACCCTAGTTACGTGGTGACATTCATTGTCATTTCAACCCATGACTGCATAGTTTCTACCTTGTCTTGAGACAGCGTGTGATTGATTTCCTGCCGATTTGTAGTTTTATAGGATGCCAGCGGCCATGGAGAACATCTCCCCAGTATCCATTAGATCTTCTTTGAAGTTATCCTTTGGTGTGAAGATGCACCTCTAAGATGCCCCCTTAATCAGTTCCACTCATGCGGGCTCTAGTCTGAACAGAAATCTCTTCCTGTGCTGTTCCTTTAGGTCCCTAAACCTTTTCCTGGCCCTGTGAGACTGCACTCCTCCAATCCGAACTTGTCGACGCTGGACTTCGGAGAAGAGAAGTCTTACTCTGACGGTTCCGAAGCCTCGTCAGAGTTCTCCAAGATGCAGGAAGATCTGTGCCATGTCGCCCATAAAGGTGAGTGGGTTTTTCTGCTTCCTAACCTGTGGGATGGAATGGGAATGTCTGTCCGTACAAAACTACAGCTGCCATCTTTAAGGGAACGATAGATTATCCAGGAGCCACTTTTCAGGGACCGTGGCCCAGGGACATAGATCTGAGTTGCCCCAAATCCCGTGCTCCAAAGTGCAAGCAGTTTAATGAGTTTTTGAGTTTTATAGATCAGGAAAGTCACAGATCAAGGCAGGCTTCAAATTCACTGATGGATGTACCAGAGATGTGAAGGCAGTGAGTGAGGACAAGATTTTCCTTAGGCCCAAATGCCTTCTGATGACATTCTTAACTTTAGGGATGGTGGAAACGTGTGGTCTTTTAAATTAATTAATTCCAAAAGTTGTTTTTTTTTTTTTTTTAATCTATTAGTCATAAGGTATTAGTTCCAACCCAGAGGTAAACAAGGAATGTTAGAGAGGGCTGGAGCTAGCTGTAGGGACAGGACTGGTAGCCATGGAAGATAGTGGTGTATTCCGGAAAGTGGCTTATCAGTAAATAAAACTGAACATGTACCTACCGTAAAATTCAACCACTGTGCTCCTGAGCATGGAACTCGGAGCACTGAAAACAGTTATGGGGAACATTCATGCACAGATGTGTAGGGCAGGCTGGGGTTGTGGCTCAGAGGTAGAGCCTGCATTGTTGTTGTTAGCACCCAAAAACCAAAATATTACAAGCAGTCATTGTCCTTCAGCCAGTGAATAGTTAAATAAACCCTAACCCTAACCCATCTCCCACATAGTCAGCCCATTTAGGTTTAGAAACTGATAGTTCCTCCACAATCTAAACCATAGCCAAGTAACAGAGACTACGTTGAATTCACATTCACCTTACTGCACATTGTCTTCCCTCTGTTGGGCACGGTGCCCCTGCAACCAACAACTGCAGTCTTCCCCAAAGTCAACAAACCGTGGAGGGAGCACAGGTAGGAGATCTTTAGCGCATCAGAATGCCACATACGACTTCCCAGTCCAAAGCCCTCAGTTGCCCTCCAACCTGATGTAGTAGGAGCCTGTGGCAAGAAAGGGAGGGGCCAAGAGTCAACCGAGCCATACATATGGTGCCCATTCTATGGCTGGAGCTGAAGGTTTCTGACAATCAGAAGCTTCTTCTGGGGTTAGGTATGGACAATAGAGCAGACCTCTAATTCCAGGGCTTGGGACCAGGCCAACCTGACAAGATCCTATATCCACCCTTCTCCCCAAAAGAGCTCAACCTGTGTCCCACTGTTCTGGTCCAACAAGCTTGAGAGCAGACCAGTGAAGAGCTTTGACAGCAGACTCTGACTGCCTTCCGACATTTGTCTTCCCCATGGAGACCAGCAGATGTGCCGGACGATGAGGAGAGACTGAGGCAAACATTGCATAGCCAGCCACAGCAGACCTCAGAGCACAGCGCACTGCTCTAGGTTCCCAGCAGGGTTAGGTAGCATGGGCGGCCGAGGACCATTTGACAAGGGTCTAAGGGCTGAAGAGAGGGTGGGCCATGCTTTGGGTGGGTGACTTGGGTTATCTTTGGGGTTCTCTGTAGCTCTGTACATCTCGAGGTGTCTTTGTTTATGGTAGCATACCCACAGGTACAATATGTTTATTTGAGTATCCTTTTTTGAAGCTTTTTATTTCTCTCTAATGCATTTAGGGTGATATCAGAAATAAATAAGCAGACACCCTCAACACCGGAAATACCTCTAATCTTTGTGATGTGTCTTAGTTAGGGTTTCTATTGTTGCATTGAAGGACTTAGGGAGGAAAGGGTTCATGCAACTTAAACTTCCAGTGTTCATTATTAAAGGAAGTCAGGACAGGAGTTCAAACAGGGCAGGATCCTGGATGCAGGAGCTGATGCAGAGGCCAGGAAGGGGTACTGCTTACTGGCTTGCTCCCCATGGCTTACTCAGCCTGGTTTCTTATAGAACTCAGGACTACCAACCCAGTAGTGGTACCATCCACAGCATGCTAGGCCATTCCCCACCAATCACTAATTAAGAAACTGTCTTAGAGTTGGATATTATGAAAGTATTTACTTAATGGTGGTTCCCTCCTTTCAGATACGTCTAGCTTGTGTCAAATTGGCATAAAACTAGCAAACACACTGTCTTACAGTATAATTTTGATCTCCCAGGAACAGCCTCTAGCCATTGCTCTGGGAGTTATGGATCATGAGTTGGCTGAAAGTGACCGCTTTAATATCCTCTGGCTGTGTCTAAGGCTATTAACCAACTGCGGTTGAACACAGTGGCAATCCCATCATTTGGGAGCCACATTTGAAACCAACTTGGTCTACACAGTGAGGCCCTGTTTTGACATCCACACGAGCTGTCTTGCTGGACAAGCACTCTGCTCGTGAGCTCTATTGCTAGCTCTCCTAGCTGGACACTGGAACAGACAGTACCCCTTCTGTCCCTTTCAGAAGCATAAATGGGAGTGGCTAGTCTGGTAGGAAGCCTCACCTGGCCTCTGAAAGGCAGAACAGATGATCTGGGAAAGCCGAGGCAGCCTGGTGAATGCTCGTGATATCTGGGGAAACAAATGTGCCCACAGGAAGATAGAACCCCAGGGACCCACTGGGTGAGCTGTGGGTAGCTCAGGGGCAGGGCGGGGTCGGAGAGGAGATGTCTAACTAGGCATAAATGCTGTGAGGTCCCTGTGTGGCCTGTTGTTCCTTGGCTGAGCAACTCAGGCCAGTCCTTGTTCATACACTCTCTACCGGATGTGCATTTAATGGCTAATCTTCATCCTGATAA